>NC_142777.1:19849452-20087028 GCF_988280905.1 Pimephales promelas
ATGGCGTCCAGCCAACTGACTGATGAAGCGGTGCTCTAAGTCCTGGGCAATGAGGATCTAAGTAGGCAGTAGATCATTACTTTCCTGGGCCCAATCGAGATTAATCTCACAAGGAGCCATCAATCACACCAGTCGCACATGTATCCCTGAGCCTCGGGGCTTTATGGTAGTGTCTGACAGAGAGTGATGTACCTGTGATTCTGCGAGATCTCAGGTACAGGACCTTTGACATGCTCAAGGAACTGGTCATCAGCTTGATTGTGTGGTCATATATGTCCAGCTGATTGATGCTGCAAAAAAGTTGATACCAGCTATGGGTGAGTGAGCTTTCTCTGGCCCTTTCTCAGTGTGAGAACGCTATACCTCGGTAGCTATTCATTTTACACAACCTTGACTATACTAGTGTGGAGCTTTGTCCTCTGCAACATATTCTGTTTGTATCGACCAGTCAGATCCAGCTGAGAACAGAAGTTGCTCCCTGTGTTGTCAGACCCACAACTGACTTTCACTTAAAAACAAAAAGAGTTGGTAACGGTCGTGTTCTAAATTCCAGTCCCAGGGGGATCTGCACTTTCTGTTATTCTGGGATCTGTGTGTTCTTACAGTGCTCTCTGTCTTTTAACCGCAGAATCTCAATCACAAGGAAATGTAGAGACAGAAACTCACTTAACACTCAGGTTACGTTGAGATTGGTGTTGTTATTGAAATGTATATTATTGGTGTTGAAAAATATATTATTGGTTGCAAATGAGATTTATGTTATTGGTGTGCTTGCCCAGGCAAAATCAATTGCCATGCAATTGCAAAGGTTATTTTGTAGAAAATTACAGAATCGCGTAATATGGATGGTTGTTTAGATGCAGTTCACTGTATATATACACTCACATAAAGGATTATTAGGAACACCTGTTCAATTTCTCATTAATGCAATTATCTAATCAACCAATCACATAGCAGTTGCTTAAATGCATTTACGTGTGTGGTCCTGGTCAAGACAATCTCCTGAACTCCAAACTGAATTTCAGAATGGTAAAGAAAGGTGATTTAAGCAATTTTGAGAGTGGCATGGTTGTTGGTGCCAGATGGGCCGGTCTGAGTATTTCACAATCTGCTCAGTTCATGCACAACCAATTCTAGGATTTACAAAGAATGGTGTAAAAAGGGAAACACATCCAGTATGCGGCAGTCCTGTGGGCGAAAATGCCTTGTTGATGCTAGAGGTCAGAGGAGAATGGGCCGACTGATTCAAGCTGATAGAAGACCAACTTTGACTGAAATAATAACCAGGTATGGAGCAAAGCTTTTGTGAAGCCACAACACGCACAACCTTGAGGTGGATGGGCTACAATAGCAGAAGACCCCACCGGGTACCACTCATCTCCACTACAAATAGGAAAAAGAGGCTACAATTTGCAAGAGCTCACCAAAATTGGACAGTTGAAGACTGGATAAATGTTGCCTGGTCTGATGAGTTTCGATTTTTGTTGGGAAATTCAGATGGTAGAGTCAGAATTTGTTGTGAACAGAAGAAGAACATGGATCCATCATGCCTTGTTACCACTGTGCAGGCTGGTGGTGGTGGTGTAATGTTGTGTGGAATGTTTTCTTGGCACACTTTAGGCCCCTTAGTGCCAATTGGGCATCATTTAAATGCCACAGCCTACCTGAGCATTGTTTCTGACTATGTCCATCCCTTTATGGTCACCATGTACCCATCTTCTGATGGCTACTTCCACCTGGATAATGCACCATGTCACAAAGCTTGAATCATTTCAAACTGGTTTCTTTAACATGAAAATGCGTTCACTGTACTAAGACACCCACAGTCACCAGATATCAACACAATAGAGCATCTCTGAGATGTGGTGGAATGGGAGCTTTGTTCCCTGGATGTGCATTCCACAAATCTCCATGCTATCCCATCAATATGGGCCAACATTTCTAAAAAATGCTTTCAGCACCTTGTTGAATCAATGGCATGTAGAATTAAGACAATTCTGAAGGTGAAAGCGGGTCAAACACAGTATTAGTATAGTGTTCCTAATAATCCTTTAGGTGAGTGTATATACAGTGTGTATGATATATATATATATATATATATATATCAATTTCCACCAAGAAATTCAGACAAAATACAGTGTAACTGTGTTACCCACATACCCACAGTGAAACTCTTGTACTACTAGATGAAAAAACACTAAATACAGAATGGGAGAAGTAAGTTACAGACTGGAAAATAATGCACTCCTAAGAGTCTAAAACTTGATTTATTTTTATTGTTTACTTATTTGTACATAGTTTTGCCAGACAAAAATCTAATTTTAAATGACTTGAAGAAGTTTCGACATGACTAAAACTCACCATCAGAGTGCTACAGCATCCTTATCAGTTATTATGATTATAATGTCAATGTAGACAGCACTGTTTAACTGAATTATCCAAAAACAATTCCTGAAAGTGGTGGGAGGAAATACATGTTGTAGAGATGGATGCAGATAGCATAAGCCTTTGAGACGTGATCTCTTGGGGTAATTTGAATGTTAGTCGATTAATGAATGAAATACAGCACCTGAGCTCTTTGATCTCAGATCGCATGTTCTGCGTAAACACCTCTCCAAATATACCACTTTGTCCTTCTGGGAATGATTTTCCTGTGTCTTCGCTAGTTTTGTCTAACCCTTTGATATGTAATCGAATCAGTCTTTCATGTGGATAAAGAAAGATTAACTACAGATTTATTCAGGGCACAGTGTTTGCCTAATTAGTTCAGGCGCTCATAATAAACTGGATGAACAACCTTGACTCGTATGGTTCCTCTTCGAAAGCCGTTAGCCCGTTACACTATTCTGTAAGAAGCAGCTTGAGTGGCTTGAGGATTATTACCACCATGCCTCATTTTCCAGGTCAATTAGACATGAGTGTTTACAGTTGTTCATCTCTGATTAGTGCGTATTTCAAGAGCTTTGGTTGGGTAAGACAATCCTGAATGTGCCCACAACACATGATGGATTTCTTCAGGAAAAAGGCAATGAAATGTAAATTATTGGTGTGCTTGTCCAGGCAAAAGTCATTGTCATGAAATTTTAAAGGTTCTTTTAGGTACACAGTTTTTGGGGGTAATTTACCTTAAATTACACAGCATTATTTGAGCCACTAGTCTGTATGTAGTCGCTACTGGAATATATCAGAGTAATGGTTCATTGCGAATCATAGATTGGAGGTTTAGTGAGGGAGTCAATTGGGAACTATTCAAACTGCAAACTTACATTCAGGTTTATGAATCTTTATGGTTGACTCACAAAAAAGAACTGGTAAATAAAAGCTATTTGTTTGTGAATAAAACATCAAAGGCACACTGTGTTTATTGTTGAGTGCAAGAAACAATTATGTACTCTCTAAAGATGTAGACTACTTAAAGAGCCCCTATCATGGATTTTTGAAAATGACTGTTCATATGGTGTGGAATATAGCTCTAAGGGAATGAAAATATCCTGCAAAGATTTATATCTGAAAGTGAACCGTATATAAACTTACTCTCATTGACTTCCATAGGAAAAAAATATACTATGGAAGTCAATGAGACCAGAAACTGTTTACTGATATTCGTATAAATATCAGAAAATTGGCTGAATACATTTGTAAAACCCAACAGTTTAACTCTGGGGGGAGTGGTAAAATGAGCCTATTTCCAAAAAAAAGTGGAGTATCCCTTTAAATACACAGTGAACTAATCAAAGAAACAAGACACAGCTGAACATAATAATTAATCAATGCATGTAAAAATGTATAGATGTGAAAAATCAAACAAAGAACACTGATAACTTGTAACATCTGGTGGGCTATATAACACCCACATCTCCCATTCGATACCCAAGCCAATTAGCAGTGCTTGCTAATAAAGAGCACACAATATTGATTGTGTGCTATAAATGTAGATCACCTTGTACTAAATGTGTAAATCTGCCCCTGCTCTGTAAACACAATTTACTGGTGTAGTAGCCAGCAGTGCTGAGTTCTGCCAGGTGTTTGCCCTCTGTGCATGTCTAGCCACATTATCCCTGAGTTCTATAGAAGAGATGAGTTAAAACATTGAGTCATTGATCAAGCGTTGGTACTTGTGGGTGTGCTAATGCCCACACACAGCTGGAGGCTGTTGCTGTCCTTCCTGTGAGACTCCAGTGCACGTGTCCTCTCCTCAGAGGACAGATGAGAAGGATGTTGTCGTCTTCCTCAGGCTTCAGTGGCTCTGCACCAGTCTGTCGTTCTCTCTGGAGTCAACCGTGACCATTGTCTCAGAAGAGCTTCACATCATTCTGGGTAAGAGTTTACTGCAGATTCAACAGGGGGAACGTTTGTGGTATTTTGATGCCCTTCAGTGAGTACTGCACATGAAATGCCACACCTCGGTGGGATTCATCTAACTCTTGTATGAGGAAATAACACAAATTTTGACCAGAACAAGACTATCATAGATGCATAGACGCATTTACAAATGTATTTTGGAAATACTATGGTAAAGTGATGGTACTGGAAAGGAACACCATGATATTTTGTTATCATTCAAAACACACTCCCTTTAAATTATTTTAACATAGATATGACACTTATTCAGTTCTGTTCATTCTTAGTTTCATGGACTTTTAATTTGTTTTCATTAGTCACATGTCTTCCTTTGTTTAAATTTCTTGCCACTCATCAGTTTCCATGGACATTATTCATCATTGCAGCTGTTTGTCATTTAGTTCATCACCGTGTGTATGTAAGTTCCTCACCTTCACTCAGTGTTTGTCCTAAACACTGATGTTTATGTTAGCATGAGTCCAAGTTGGGTTTATTTTAAGTTGTCTGTGAATTACCTTTTTGATTTTCTGCAAACCAATCAGATCAAAAAGGTTGAAAGTACTTGTTAGAAGCACAAAACTTATTTTTGCTTTAGGTATGACCAACATAACCCTATCAGAAGTGAATTAATTTAATAAAAGGGATACTTAATCATTTTTTTTTCATTTTAAACTATGTTATGAGTAGTTCACTTTTAAGAAAACTTTTGCTGATAATTTACTCACGCCCATGTCATCCAAGATATTCCAGGATTTTTCTCCGTATAATGCACTTCAGTGGGAAACAAATGGTTCAAGGTCCAAAAGACAGTTTCAGTGCAAACTACAAACTGTTCAAAGGGCTTCAGATAAATATGTGCTGAGTCAAAGTGCTCCCAAGCACTTGCTGAGATATTCCGCCAAACAATATAGTTATCCATTTTACACACTTAGAAAAGCGCAGCGTTTTATTTTGTGTCACCATCCTAGGTCGAGTTACACTACTGTTGTACACTAGTGTAGCGACGGTGTTTGGTCGCTTCTCTGCTTGGCCCATATTGAATGAACTGGCCTATTTAAGTGCTATCAAAGTGCACGCATTGAGACGACAGAGGTATGCATCAACTCATCTTAGTTAAGGGAATAACATAGTTTAATATATAGGTTACACTTTATTTCGATAGTCACTTTCTTCTAACTATAAGTAACTTTTCAACTATGTCAACTAAGTGTCATAAGAGTATTAGTATATTATAGTAGACTGTCAGTAGACTGTTAGGTTAGGGTTGGGTTTTAGGGTTCTGGTTAGGAGAACAAGTTGAGTTGTAGTTGCTAAGTTACTTATAGTCAGTTGAATGTCTGTTGGGGGACCAACGAAATAAAGTGTTAGCAGATATTGACAGTCTACTAATACTCTAATGATAGTTAGTTGACATGTAGCGGCAAAGTTACTTATAGTTAGTTTAATGTCTAAAGTGGACTATCAAAATAAAGTGTTACCAATATATATATATATGGTGGAGTATCCCTTTAATAAACTGTTTTATATAGATTTTATGTTTGCGCACGTGATATCAGGAAGCAACATAATACGCACATGACGACAGGGAGGTGATGGCGGTTCGTAAATCGAGTTACCCCTTCCAAGATCTCTTGTCCTATTCGAATTGACCATTAATATTGCAGAAGTCCTCTCCTGTGGTAAAATAACATTACACCATCTATCCGAATAGGGCTTTAATATGCCTGTTTCCCATGCATTACTGCCTGTTATCTCACACTTGCATCACAACGTCCTCCGTTACTGTTAGCATTGCAAGTATATTATGTCAAATAATGCCTCAACAGTTTGCACCAAACAACCCTTCATAACTAACACTTGTCCTGGAGAAGTATGACATTGGGTTTATTTTTGTGCATTTCTTTCTGACTGACAGCTCTTAGAATGGCACCTAACATTGAGTGATGGGCCATTTTTCCTGAGCTAGACGAAACAGATAAAACACAAAAAGGAATTGACTTCTAAATTATATATTTGTGTGCGTGTGTTAGGCTTTTTCTCTCCATACTGTACCATATTAATGTTTACACACCTTGTTATGATTCTTATGTTGTGATTGCATTGCAAGCCGTTAAAATAAACTCAAAGTCGCTTTACAGGGCAGGTAAATATAGAGATTCAGACACAAATACAAAATGGAAGGAGCGTGGAGCTACGGATAGGCAGAGGTGAAGAGATGGGTCTTGAGGCAGGACTGGAAGATGGTGAGGGACTCATGGGGGAGGGACTTCCAGAGCCTGGGAGCTAGCTTGGAGAAGGCTCTGTCCACAAAACTGCGGAGCTTGGACTTGTGGATGAGGTGAATCTGAGGGGCCGTGAGGGTTGGTAGGGGGAGAGCAGGTCACTGAGATATGA
Source organism: Pimephales promelas (assembly GCF_988280905.1). Classification (NCBI taxonomy): domain Eukaryota; kingdom Metazoa; phylum Chordata; class Actinopteri; order Cypriniformes; family Leuciscidae; genus Pimephales; species Pimephales promelas. Next base: position 19,856,188 of record NC_142777.1, read on the forward strand.
TGAGGCCAGATGGTGGATGGCTTTGTAGGTAAGGGCCAGGATGTTGTATGTGATCCGATGGGAAATGGGAAGCCAATGTAGTTGTTTTAAGAATGGAGTGATGTGGTGCCAGGATTTGGAGCAGGTGATGAGTCGTTCTGGACCAGTTGGTGTCGTTTGATGTAGGTTAAGCTGATGCCAAGGAGTAGTGAGTTGCAGTAGTCCATTTGTGAGGAGATGAAAGCCTGAATGAGTCTTTCAGCAGAAGAGGGTGTGAGTGAGGGTCTGATTTTGTTTTAATGGAAGTTTTAATAAAATGATGGATGTGGGGCTCAAGGGAGAGGGTTGAATCAAAAATCACGGTGAGGTTGCGAGCCTGGGGAGACAGTGGTGCCGTCGATGGTGAGGGTGGGGTTATGGGCTCTATGCACGGCGGTATTTCCAGTGAAGGTGTAACGCCGCCTTCACACTGGCAGTTGAAATCAGCTCCGTAATACGCAATACGTTCCCAACGGACGTCGTACTACACAGTGAAAAGCGTCGGACGCGGGTAGAACAAAAATGGCGGAGAGATTAAAGTTTGATTCTTTCAGTTCTGTATGATCTCTCTGATTAGGGTTATGCTGCGTGAGGAAAGTTGCTCAGGACGTTGACATGTCAGGTCGGCTAAAAAATGTGATATAGTGGTCAATAGTTCAATGTCTACCTTCAATTTAATTGTATTAACTGCCCTTATAAACGTTAGAAAGTCATGAAAATAAAAAATGACATCACAACTTATCGTTATAAAATCAATATTTATTTTATTAAAAGTTAATAATTCAGGTTTGTTTATCAGTACCATAGCAACGGTCAACTTCCGCTGGAATTGTCGGATAGGAACCGTCCGTAGCTTTTCGCAAGAGTTCAAATTTTTGAACGCATCCGGATGACCAACGGACACGATTTTCTTCGCACCGCACTCGGTCGGACCCGTTTCGGACCCATTCGCATGCGGTCTGCGAATCTCCATAGGAAATGAACGACTTCCGGTCGTTTCGCAGCCGCATCGGAGCTGATTTCAACTGCCAGTGTGAAGGCGGCGTAAGGATGCTCGATAACTTCCGCCGATCGTAGAGTCCAATGTAATACCGAGAATTTATGTTGAATTTTATACTCTATGGTTATACTAAAGAAACATTAGTCACAAAAACAGATAAAACAGACACCCCTCGTTGTGTTTATGGTTCTTTTTTAAATTATATTAAATAAACATAACTAGATGTACAATTACATCTAAACATATGTACATTTCGTTTCAAAGATGGGTGGACAGTAAATTTTGAAGACTCTGCCATAATCCCGTTTTCCTCGGTTTTCCTCGGCTTTAATCTCCACAACCGGAAATGGACGAGCATCCTTGCGTCAAATGCGGAACTTATGCGTGCATATAGTGCGTGCATATATATATATATATATATATATATATATATATATATATATGTTCTGAGTATATTCCACTACTTGTAAAGGAGATCACGACTCAGAGATAACTTGGAGAGACAGATACCAGTCTTGAATTACTCTTGAAACTATTTACCTATTAATATCCATTTATTTTATTTTTCACTCATACAAGAGATTTTTTTTTTTCTTGAGGCAAATAGCTTATGAAGTTCCCTGCAACTGCTCCTGAGGATATGTCACGTTGAATGTACCGTTATTTGTGTCTGTATGAAATAAAAAGAAATAGGGCTAAGATTAGATATGCCTAGTGACCTGGGAATAATCCACATATGATACATTGACTGTTATGTCTAAACTGATTTTATTCTTCTCAATGCATCTGAAGTTCCTGCATCGTATGAGCCTCTTGTTACAAACCCGTAGAGGTTAGAAAATGTTATGAATATTAATCATGGTTTTATTTATTTATTGTAGAGTACATACACTAACGTTCACAAATTTGGCGTCAGTACATTTTTTTTAAGGTTTCGTTCAAAAAATTAATAGTTTTAATACTTTTAGCACGGATGCATTAATTTAATCAAAAGTGATAGTAAAGACTTCACTTCTATTTTAAATGAATTCTGTTCTTTTAAACTTTCTATTCCTCTTATAATCATGAATGAAAAGGTATTACTGTTTGCTCAAAAAAAAATTCAACATTAATAATAATCAGAATTATTAGAATCATATTATTACATGTTTTATTAATCATATTATTACATGTTTTATATATGATATTAATACATCATATTAGAATGATTTCTGAAGGATCGTGAGATGCTGCAGACTAGAGTAATGATGCACAGGAGAGAAAACACAGCACAGGAATAAATTACAATTTCAAATATATTAAAATAGAAAATAATAATTTTAAATTGTAATAATGTTTAATAAAACTCATTTGTGAATTGTATTCATTTCAAAACTATGCAACTGTTTAGTTATATACAAATGCTCAATATTCCTTTGAAAAGCACTTACAGGAAAACCATGCTGTTTGTTTCTGGTCTCAGTTGCCTCTGTTTTTTCACTGTGGATTATCAGTAGTTTGTTGAATTATCAGCACTTAAATCTTTAGTCTCTAATCTCTGACTCTGATTGCAATTTGATTGGATCAGTTGAATCCATTTCCCCCGTCCCCTGAAAAGATCCACACTAAATATGTTTGCAGAACAAATGCTCCATCACCCCAGTTAGTGTTTCCATAATGCATAGGCCTACTACCTTATATTCACAAAAAAAATAAAAATAATAATAATAATATTTTGCACCTCCATTAGTGGCAGGTTATACTATTTACATTTTGCATTTATTCATTTAGCTGACGGTTTTATCCAAAGCGACTTACAATTGACCTTATGCACAGCTGCACTACTTCCTGAACTTAAGCCAGCTCCTTATTTCCTGTCTGCCATTATTGGCCGAACTTGATTAATTCAGGTGTGTCTGATTATTGTTGCCGTGACTACTGAGGTCAGACACACCTGGATTAATCAATTTGGCCAATAATGGCAGACAGGAAACAAGGAGCTGGCTTAAGTTCAGGAAGTAGTGCAGCTGTGCATAAAGTCCATTGCTATATTTGTCAGAGGTTGCAAGCCTTTGGAGCAACTAGGGGTTAATTGGTGTCTCACAGTGGATTCGAACCACCCCCGCCATACCAAACCAGGGGTGCCTTTCCCGAAAGCATCGTTAGCCAACTATGATTGCAAGTTCTTTCGTTATCAGCGTAGTTCAACGAGTCGGTGTTTCCCGAAACCATCGTTCCAAAGAACATTCGCAAACAGCATCGCAAAGTTGTGTGGTTTGAACGACAGCTCTCGGCCTGTGGTTAGAGGCATCGTTTCTATATTTCATGACATTTGGAGGTAATAAATCCTTATCTTGAGCAAAATAAGCAAGCTGACATTCAGTACAACTGTGCCTTTTATTTAGAATACATACAAATGTAATTTACGTCTTTTAGTTTGTCAAAACATTTGTACCGTGTTTGAAGAGTGGGCATGTGCGAACGTGCTCTACTATGCAAGAACGAGCCAAATATTGAGTCTGGTAATAAAGCAAAATAACTGAGAACAATTAGACATAGTCCTCAGTCTGTAATTTATGTTAAAAAATCTAGTGTTAATTGGATCTCAAACAGTTTCATTAAAAGCAGTTATTGTTCCACCACATGCTAAACCAACGTGGTTGAAAACAGTTGTTTCGGGAAACAGTTGTGACTATCTAGTTGATTTCTCCAACGATGCATTGTACTGGTAGTGAAGCAGTGAACTACGTCGTTGTACGGGAAACGCACCCCAGCATTCTGAAACCACCATTTGAAATCCCTTCACCCATTGTGATTCATCTCCTTCCTGTGGCAATAAGATAAAAGAGCTTTTGAAGGAGAAAGAGTGGTGAAAAGAGGATGACTTGACCTCATGCCCAGAAGGTGACCTGTTCTCTCTACCAAATGAAGGCGGTTTATATCCCAGCCTCCTGTTAGCGGCCTCTGCACTCCCTAAAAGGACAATAATTATACACGCATTTACAATTAGCTAAAGCAAACAACTCTCTAATTGACAAGTTTCCACCTCGGATCCAAGTAATCAAGATATTTGACTAATTAGATCATTTGCACCACAGATCGCATCCCACAGTAAACCCCACAGCCATACTGAGAGCATCTGAAGTCAGCTGAAATGGCTTTTAAAGGGGGATGTTGAGATTAAAAAGCATAAAGATGATTGGATGACCGTGAAAAAGGTTATTAAACGTGTCTGTCTGCCTTCCCCTCTAATCATAATTATGCAAGAAAAGCCTGAAAAGGTTATGAGCATTCACTCCCTGACACATTGAAGATGCCTGCCATCACCCAGTGTTTTTTGATAATGGCAAATTAAATTTGAAGTTATGAACTTTATTTGCCTTCTAGACATTTATTTGGCTTTTAACTGTACTGAAATGGCATTCATGCAAAAGTTCACACATGCAAAAAGAAGTTCTGCTCACATCTTACAGTGAAAGGTGAAAGCATAGCACATTCTTTGCAATCTTGGAAAGGAAAGCATAGTTGTCTATCAAATTCCCTCGACAGATCTTCCATTTAGACAAGACTTATCTTCAAAATCCATCCCGTTTTCAACACATGGGATTCCCCCAGTGAGAACGCTTTCAAAGCCCTTACAAAACCGCTACCACCCACTGAGAAAAACGTGGGTTTTTATACCGCTGCAAAATGAGATGTGAAGTGGTCTTTGGAGAAATATGGTTTAGGACCAAGTGAAAGCTCACTGTGGAGCTTAGTTCTACTTGTCTTTGTCCAATATTAAATCACTTCTGATTAAGCTTCAGTTGAAACAAAGCTCTTGTATCCTCACAACTTTTAATCTTATTGATTCATGACTGTTATCATTGTACGCTCTACTGGCCTTATGTATGCTGGATCTAAATCCAGTTTGGAACAGTTTACGATTGCAAGTGTGATGCTGCTTTTATAAAACAGTTCAATAAACAATAAGTTAGAGCTGAAAACATACATTTTAGACCAAATATCGAAAGTTCCTTTGCCGATTGCGAAGGCAGTGAAGTTGTCAACACATAAGCAATGTTGCAACGGCTGCCAAGTGATCTTGGAAGTCCACAAAACTGTAGGGTGTCCCATTTTTAGATTTCGGAAGGGCCTATGAATGAAATCTAGATGATCAACAATAAACCATCCGAATGTTGAAGAGATGCATGAGGACTGTTTCAATAGATCAAACACTCCACTTTTGAGGAGTCTCCTGTGAGAAACCTTCACAGGAAGATTATGGAGCAGCAACCACAATAGTAGAATGGGACCAATCGCCTTTAATATCACAATATTGTGCTGAGTGTTATTGGACTTCCAATAAACTGGGATTAAAGGATCTGAGGAGAAAAATCGATCTTGCTCCCTGTTAATCTCTATCGAGGGTCTTTAAACAGTGTCTCCATGATACAACTGTCACTGAAGGACACTGAAGGACCAGAGAACTGTCTGTCCATACATGACTTACAATACCTATTCAATGATAATATTCACGAAATCCCTCATGTGTTTGGGGTGTCAGAGTTTTACACTCTGAAATCAATTATATAAAGTTGGAAATTACATTCTGCCAGTTTCAGCTTATGTCTGAAAGGCGTAAAGACCCTTTCACCTCTCGTCATGGATTATCCTCTCGGGAGTACACTACAAACTCCATAAAGTGCACTCTGTTGACATCGATTATTTACAAGGACATTTGCAATAGCTCTTATTAAACTGCCCCACCGCAAACCTCGAAGACTGGATGGAGATCGAACCGAGACTTACACCTCAAGGTCCCCTTCATGTCAGGTAATAAAGTGAAATTATGTGCCATGACACAGCTTTCTGACATGTAATTGCTTTGAACTGCTCTCATCATTTGTGATTAACGTGTCAGGAGGAATGTGAACACTGTTGTCTAGTCACTCTTTACAGTAGGGCCACTTTGTAAACTTAAAACTTTACATTTTCTCTGTTAACGTGAAATGGGAGCATTATTTAAAGTTTCACATTATGGGTGTTGAGAAACAATGTCACAATTGTGAGATTTTGAAATCGCATTGAAAATACATAAGTCGTATTGTGAGTAACTTATGAGAAACATTGCAATATACAGTCATTGCAGGATATAAAATCACAATTTGGATTTTGTGAGATTTAAAGTCGCAATTGTGGTATTTCATGTTGTACTGTGAGATATAAAGTCATTTTGAGAACGGCATATAAATCGCAAGTTATAAAATTGCAATTGTGAGAAAAAACAAACATTGTAACTGCAAGATTTAAAGGCAAATTGTGAGATAAAATCAATATTGAGAGATATAAAGTCATCTCAACTCAACAAACTCACAATTGCAAGCTTTAGAGTCACATTGTGGAAAATAAAATTGTCGCATTTCAACAAAATCACTTTGAACATTATAAAACAATTATGAGAAACAATATGGCAAGATATAGAGTCACATCATCGCAAATTACTTTTTCATTTCTTTTATGAGGCGTAAACAGGCTTACCTATAAAATATACAGCTCACATTTTCTAAACGACTGAGTAATATTACATTGGAGCATAATGGTTAATCGAAAGTATAACACCTAAGCCAATATATCAAACAGCTGAACTGTATGAATCTGTGCTGTTCAGTTTCATAGTTAGATTTATGTTATAGAGTCCTGATATAAGCCGTTTAGACAGCTGTTGTTGTAGGTATTTTTATCATAGCAGCACAAGATGGTGAGATTAAAGTGCCATCAACCTTTCTATGGGGCTTTTACTCCTCCACTGGATAAAACAATTTGCTTTCTACACAGTCGTAGCTGATAAGTTTGATGTAATTGTCAGTGCTGCTTTTAGTCCGATCTGTTCTTGGGTTAGAATAGGGCAGATTTTCACCGCAATGTGGTTGATATGTGTCGTGAAGCGACTGCAGGCTACCATCTTCCACCTCACTTCTCTAATACTCACTGGTCTCCAGTGAGGCTGTTTCACCGGAAACAATGGCACATCAATATTTTAGAGCGGTGACATACGGTAGTCAGCATGGAGATTTGAAGTATTCCTCTGCTTGGAAGAGGGACACAACTTGTGCTGTGAGCTTGACACTTATGCATAGTTTTTGATGTTTTTCTTTACTTTCTTCCCGTGGTCTTGAATGAATATAGCCAATTGGGTTAGAGATTTAGAGTACTGCTGGAACCAATTCATTTTACATAAAAATATGTTCTGATAAGCAAACAAGGAATTTAAACATCCAGCTTTCAATTAAACACATGTGTGAGGAGCAGTATAAAATATATATCAGAGAAATCTCACACCAATGTAGGCCAGACATGTGCTGTCTATTAAAGGTCAAGGGAAACATGTTTGCCTGAGTTTCCTTCCATTTTCCCTGCAGAACTTCCTTTCTCTTGAATTTTATGACCGTTAGGACTTTCCTGAACAAGTCTGGAAAGCCAATGATACTGAGGCTGTTTGCCAGAAAAGGACCATAACAAAAAGTTTTTTGCAATAATAAGGAAACAAAGCTCATTGCTATACAACAAATGTTTTTAATCAGTTTGCATTTTAAAATGGCACCCTTTAGCGTCAATATAGCCGCTTTTCCACCAAAGCATTTTGAGAGCCGGTTCCTGCGCACGAACCAGTTCTTTGTGTTTCGACAGCCAAAGAATCGTTTCTCGGCCAGGAAAACTGTTTCCAAAGCGGCACCAACTCTTTGCTGGACTAGAACCGTTCTTTTACCACATCATGCTCATGTCGGGGGCTGAGGCGGCTTTAGATGTGCTCTAAACAGCTTTTCTGACCATAATATAGAATCGCAAAGCCAGGAGAAACATTTGCAGAAACACGATGGAGTCCGCCTTTGTAATTGTTATGCTTGAAGTTGGCGCAAGCATTTCTTTTCTTTTCTTTTTTTTTTATTGAAAACATTATAAACAAAGAAGAAAAGAGTCACAATATAGAACAAATAAATGGAAAGAAAAAAGACACAAGACAGGGGTACACAACTAATCAGAAAAGATAACATATCAAAGGAAAAGATTAAAAGACTTACATATTTCAATTGTTTTTAAAGCGTTCTTGGTACACATAATCCCAAAGTAATGTTGTACTTGCAAGCGTTTCTAGCTAAGACGTATGGCGGCTTACACAGTGACGTAACGACGTCGTTCTCTGGGCGCTCTAGTCAGTGGAAAAACAAAGTTGGTCAGTTGAACCAACTCCAAACCAACTTTGAACCAGTACCAGTTCCGAACCAGTTCTTTTTTTAGTGGAAAGGGGGTATATGAGACGCAGATTTATATGGACCAGAAGGTGCCTCCTAGTGGTCTAAAACTAACCTTACCCCAGAACTAAACCTACCATAACCAAACAAAAGCTCCGTGCATGTTATATTGACGCTTAAGTGTGCCATTGGATTTAGACGAAATTCCAAAAGCATCACTATATGACGCCCTAGGATGAGAACGCGTTGGTCCTTTACATGCAATCTGGCCCCTGCTGATCCTGCAGCCAATGAGATCGCTTGTTCAACATTTAAATAGTAATACTCAAGGCACTCACGTGGTGAAGTAAAAAGCCAATGTGCATCATGGTGGCTGTAAAGACACCCATGTAGCACTCTCTGCTTCTGTTGTTTTATTTAAATGGTCTGTTTCCTCTGAAACGCTCCACCTCCCCCAGTTCCACCTCACTAGATCTGCTATTTGCATGTCTTCATGCTCAAATCATGTCTGTGTTTAAGCAGAAGCAAGTACATACTTGCAGCAATAATCAACAGCAACAGGGGCCTAGCAGATCTAGTCCACCAATACCAAATTAATTTATATTGCCATATTCAATAACATGTAAAAACTACACCAAAGGTTGTCATAATTGAAAGCAGGTTGTTCAATTCACCAATTCATGAAGTAAAAATATAAGGTAAACTACACAAGATAATAAAGGAAAAATCGAATTATAATTTAAGAAACTTTAAGAAATGCAAGTCAAAACAAACAAATTAGGATCCCATGCACTGATCTATAGAAGTGTCATTATATAGATCAGTGATCCCTATGGTATATATATATATATATTTTTTAAATATGCAAACAAAAAAATTCAAGCTGAGCTAAAGGGTGGAGCACTAGTGCAGAAATCAATCAATAATGTATCAAACTTTGTACAAAGCCCAAGCTCAACGTGTAACTATGGCTGAAATATTGACCGGTTTTAAAGTGGCAAGGCATTGAGGTGATTGCTACAAGTAGTCTTGACCTGTTTTCATCTATTCTGGTCTCTCATGCACTCTTCTAAATGCATAGATGGATAAATAAAGAAACATGACAATCCATCAGGCTTATGGAACATTTTCAAAGGTATATCCTGAATGACTCCTCAGACATCTTTCAGAACATTGCATAGTAAAAAATAAATGCATTTTGTGAGAATGACTTTACATTTTTAATGTTCAAAATTGTTTTCTTTACAGTGGATTACTTAAGTCTAAGTGAAAAACAGTTTTTTAAGCTAGTGTTATTTTCTCCACTCAATCTATAAAAGTGCACACTAGCTTTAACATCAACATGAACTTGGTTTTTTGAAGAACGAGGATTCTCATGACACACACACACACACACACAGCCCTTCCTGGCTAGGACTTTTTGATTAAAATCATTTTTCTTCTTCTTTCATGTTTAAAGATATAAACACAGACAAATTAAAATAAAAGAAACATTCTGTGAGGAGATGTATCTCCTATTGATAACACACTTTCCTCTGGAGGCAGATTGTGAACATTATTAAATAACATATAATACTGGGCCATTTATACAGTTAGACATGGCAGTTTCTCTATCGCACTGACTATTCCCTGCTGGAAGAATCTGGACAAGTTTAAGGGAAAACGCCTAAATGGAAAACAACTGCAGCTGTGACCCATAAATTTACAGAATCAGAGTCTCTGTTACATTTCAGTAGTGGAGTGAAAGAACAGGAGGAAATGTTCACATGTCTCCACTGCTTTTACATTTACAACCATTGTTTAATGGACATGTTGAGAGATCATTTTTTATAAATAAGAATTATGAAATGTTTTAAATCTTTCAAAAAGTAGTCGGCTGGGTGCCCTTGATATAATGAATTCCTTCAGTCCTGTGAAGTGACTGATAATGCCAAGATGAGAAACTATTATGCGTTCATTTTCTGGATTGGTATGTAACACCACATATTTTCTTACTATAGAGTGCCACCTACTGGTTATACTAGGTAACACTTTCAAAAGAGCATTGAATGCTTGGTTTAAAAAAATCTTGATGACAAATATCTATAAAATCACAGTATTTTATAATATTAGTTAGAATTCATTACATATATTACAAAATTCTGTATTTAATAGAATTTCAGCATTTGCTTAAGTTCATCATTATGTCAGCACTGACTGTTAAAACAAGAAAAATGAATTTCCCTAATAGGACAGGCATGATTCAGCATGTTGTTTCTTGGTCAAGGTTGAAAATGAGGTAGCAGGTCTCCAGATGGTCTGTTCCAATCATGTGCTGGAACTGTGGCTGCAGATCTCCTGGCGTGAGGCCATTCAGAAAGTGCTCACTGATTTCCTCATAGACTGAGGCTCCGACATCCTCTATAACTCCAGAAAGCAGAGCAGCATTTACTTACTTATACAGAGACACTCTGTACTCACCCTCATGTTGTTCCAAAACTGTATGAGTTTCTTGCTCCTGTTGAACACAAAAAGATATTTTGAAGAACGTTGGTCTCCAATCAGATCCACCCATTGACTTCCATTGTAGGAAAAAAATACTATAGAAGTCAATGGCTACCGTCAATTGTCTGGTTACCAACATTCTTCAAAATATGTTATTTTGTTTTCAACAGAAGAAAGAATGAAGGGTTGGAACAACTTAAAGGAGTAGTTCACTTTTAAAAAAACTTTTTATGATAATTTACTCACCCCCTTGTCATCCAAAATATCCATGTCATTCTTTCTTCAGTCGAAAAGAATTTAAGGTTTTTGATAAACATTCCAGGATTTTTCTCCATATAATGGACTTCAATGGGAACCAAATGGTTCAAGATCCAAAAGACAGTTTCAGTACAAACTGTTCAAACTGTTCATAAGGGTATTATCAAGCGAAACGATCTCTCATTTAAAATAAAGAAAAAAAAGTTTTATTAGCTTAAATGGTCACCTTGCTCTGTTCTGTAATGCACGTTCGTGACTCTCCTGTTCGAACTCGTTCATCAAAATGAACAAATCTTTTTTCGTGTCATTTGGTTCATTCAACGAACAAAATTAACGAGTTGACTCGGGAAAAGATTTGTTAATTTTGATGAACGATTTTGAATAGGAGAGTCACAAACGTGCATCACAGAACAGAGCAAGGCGACCATTTGAGCTTATAAAACTTATACTTTGTTATTTTTTTTTTTAAAATGAGCGATCGTTTCACTTGATGAGACCCTTATTCATCGTCTGGAATCGTTTAAAGCCCTTTGAACAGCACTGAAACTCTCATTTGGACCTTGAACTGTTTGGTTCCCATTGAAGTCCATTATATATGGAGAAAAATGCTGGAATGTTTTCATCAAAAACCTTAATTTCTTTTTGACTGAAGAAAGAATTACATGGACATCTTGGATGACATAGTAAATGACAAGTAAATTATCAGCAAAAGTTTTTTTTTTTGTTTTTTTTTTAAGTGAAGTACTCCTTTAAGGCTGACTAAATGATATGAATGAAACTATTATTTTAACTGTTAAAACAAAATGTTAAGCAGAGTGTTAAATTAATCACTGAAGTAAATTATAATTAAGACAGACCAAGGAAAAAAAAAAAACAAGAAAAATCAAGTGAATAAAGAAAAAATAACCAACTACACTTTATTTCGATTTAGACATTCTACTAACTATAAAATATAACTTTGCAACTGCATGTCAACTAACTCTAATTAGACTATAAGAAGAATGTAGTAGACTGTTAGGCCATGGTTAGGTGTTAGGGTTAGTATAATAAGTTCAACATGCAATTGCAAGTTACTTATAGCTAAGACTTTATATGCAGAAAAAGGGGGCTTCCATAGAGTCAGTGGAATGTCTGTTAAGGAGCATCAAAATAAAGTGTCAGCAGAGATTAAGCAGACAATGTACTAATACTCTAATGAATGTTAGCTTACATGTAATTGTAAAGTTACTTATAGTTAGTAGAATGACAAAAACGGACCATCGAAATAAAGTACTGCCAATTTGATATGTGCATGTTTACCCATATATTTCTCTTTTAACAGTTTCATTGTGACAGAGAAACCGCCTGCATCTTTGAGCTCCAGTTCCACATCAATCTCTGAAACACAGCTCATGGCATCTCTGGCGTAGCAGACTACCTCAGCCAGGTCATCATCCTCAGCTTCTTCAAAGTCATCTGGATAGTCAGAGATGTCCTCATCATCAGGCACAACTGTCATAAAAGATATGCAGAGAATACTCAAAGATGTTAAAAAAAGCCAGCCAGAAATCCTTCTTAGATCATTATCAGCCTACGTCTGATGCCTTTGGATATTGCCTCATAACAATAATAATAAAACAATGGAACACATTATTAATACATGACACCCTTACCGTTAGATTCCTCAAATGCCTCTTCAACCACATTGGGAAGGCTGGAGGAGACATCTTCTCTCGAAACATCCTCGGAGGACACATAGCTATCATGTTCATCAAAGTCCTCTGAATAATCAGACTCTGTTCCCTCATGGGCCACTTCATCCTCAGCAGTGAGTGACGTCTCGATTTGCAGTGTCTTGTCAGAGACAGCCGAGGCACTATCTGTTCTGCTTTCCATAGATGTGTTTTCTATGTTAGAGTCTTCTTTTGTTTGAGGTCTGCATTCAGCATTCCCCTTTGCAAGTTCTTTCTCCTGGTGTTCGATGAAGTTTCCCAGATGTACCTGCACGTATGTCATACTAAGTATGCCGCTCGCACTCGGTCTGTTTTCAGGAACCGCGCACAGCATTTTCCCGATTAATGTATGGATGTCCTCTGAATACCTCTCGGGGACCTTGATGTACTCCGCTTTTATGATCTTGTAAAACAGATTTAGGAGATTTTTAGCTTCAAAAGCTGGTCTGAGGGCACAAAGCTCATATAGTAGGCAGCCAACAGCCCATATGTCAGATTTGATGCTGTATGGGACATCCTGACAGAGTTCGGGGCTCAGATAACTGGGGGTTCCCACACAGGTGGAGGCCATATCCAGCGTGTGGTTCATAATCTTTGATATTCCAAAATCCCCAAGTTTAATCACACCTCTCTTGGTTAACAGCACATTGGATGGCTTGATATCTCTGTGAAGGATCTTTTCGCAGTGGATATAACTGACGGCCATGACAACTTGCACAAACCAGTTCATAATTTTGCTTTCTTCAAAGTATTCCCCACTCTTCTGTTCTTTAATGTGGTCATCCAACGTTCCACCGTCACAATAATCCATCACAATGTAAATATAATCATTAGTTGGGTCAAAAAATGTGTCAATCCATGTTATAATATGAGGATGCTTCAAGCTTCTGAGAATGTCTGCCTCTTGCAACACAACATCTTTGGACTTTGTTTTTCGGGAACTGTCCACATGAATTCTCTTGACTGCATATAATTTCTTTGTATCAACATGTTTCATCAACATTACAACGCCCGCTCCTCCTCTGCCAAGATTCAGTACATTATCATATTTCTCCATTTCTGGAACCTATTCATTCACGAAACATCTTCTTTATGCCCTTTTACTTGTTGCAGAAACAGTTATTTTGTCTCGTTTGTGGCTACTGGATATGATTATTGACAAATGAATCACCAGACAGGCTGGCAAACCGTCATTTGATCCTTCAATTAATAAACAGGTTCGTTCTGCCAACTATAGCCAAAGTAACAGGTGAAACAAACTTTTTAGAAAACAAACATACTTAAAATCTTTATTACCTTTGGGTCCTCATGCCTTACTGGTATAAAAACTAATTTATCTAATATTTTTATTTATTTTAGATAATGCGTCGTGTCGGGAGAATAACTGTGTTGTCTTCGTGTTACCATGACAGCTCCTCCTCAACAAAAGGGAATCTGATTCGTTCCAAACTTTAGCTGCGGTACTTAAAAGCGAATACGTTGCTTAAATAAAATTAAAATGACGAAAGCGTAACTAATCAAATTGAACATTTTAATGATTTGTTTCTGCAAAAAAAATACCTTTCACACATGTATTATAAGGAGTAAGGACGTCACCATGAGGCGCTGTCGTGTTCGGTTGTTCGTTTGGATTGGACATTAGAAATATATACATAGACCACATTAGTGGCTGTTTATATGGGCCGCTTTCCGCCATATTGGGCCGGTCAAAGCAGGTTCGTGAACACGGAGAGCAGGTTGACTGAGCGTCTGCAATCGCAGACGAATACTGTATATCAGCAATAGACCGCACCGCAGCAGATGATTTTGCTAACACAATACAATAAGACGAAAGCGCCAGCTGTACAACACTAAAAGTTACCACAGTAAAAAAGTGTTTTTTTTAAATCCATATAGAATAGATATAAAACATATTAAAACAACGAACGGAATCACACCTGTGAAAAGTTATCGAATTTATTTAAATCTGGGCGATTTCACAATCAGATGGTTTATGGAACCGGAAACAGAAGATCCGCAATGTTGAGGCATCATTGATTATTACAGTGAGTGACGACACGCTGACTGTTCCAAGATGGCGGACGCGACGACATGTCGAGCGGGACGCGAAATTTGTTCCCAGGATTCTATGGCTTGGACACATTTGCAGATCAACGTGATTGTCTAAACCTTACTATTATAATCTGGTTTAAACATAAAATGCAAAAATACATTTCAGTTGTTGGATTTGCACATGTTGTTCACTGCACAGTATAGACTGACAAAAGTATACTGTAAAACTGTACGCGGAAAAAAGCTTCCGCGTAATTTTCAGCTTTACCGCGTGGGAAACAGTGAGTTACTAGGTCCTGTGCTAGCAAAGGGTTCAGTGGAAACCATAGATTGGAAACACATCCATCCACCACGAGGATAAAGAAAATGCCACCAAAAGGAAAGGGTGGCAAAGGTGCTAAAGGTAAACTACAAATATGGTGCTGAACGAACAAAACTGAACAAACATCATTTTATAGCACATTTGAGCACAAGTGTTGCACTATTTACTGACATGCTAGTTAGCTTAGTGTTTGTGGTTAACTGATTGTAAACAATGGTATACTATTTCAGCTGATGTTGCCTTGTTTTATAAAAGACCAACAACTAGTGTTATTAATGAAACATTTCAGGCCATTCTGTATTGTATTGGCCATTGTATTAAATGTGCAAGTATAAATGTGTGCGTGAAGAATGTGTAGATGTCCGATTCAATGGCAATTTTAAAATATACATACAAATGGATTAGTATTGTTTAAATTGCCTTGTACGTTTCTTGTTGTATCTGTGCAGGGGCTGCTGCTTCAGGCAGTGGAGACAGTGAGAAGAAGGAGAAGGCTCAGAAAGGAGGTACTGCAGTAAAGGTAAACATCTGTACACATACTCGTCGCACTGAATAAATTATTGTTGGTTTCATTTTAAAATGTAAACTGGTTGCCTTCAAATATTGAGATCATTAAAATGAAAAATATATATGAGTGAATTTATTTTTAAGTTAAACTAAAATAAGAGAAATGTTGCCTTGCCAACTAGCTAAAATATATATTTTATTTCAGTTAACATTTCTTTTATTTTGAAGTGCAGTGCACGGTACAAAAATATTTTGATGGTTTATAAAACACACACACACACACATATACATACATATATATATATATATATATATATATATATATAACATAATATTTTCACCCTCGAGTTGTTTCGAACCTGTTTACATTTCTTTCTTCTGCTGAACAGAAAGGAAGATATTTTGAAGAATGTCTGTGCCTAGACAGTTGATGGACCCTATATATATAAATTAATAAATTACACTGATTCTAAGTTCCTATGAATATTTGAATTCCTGTGAATACATTTATAAAATGTTGTTCATAAATGTTTATTGCTTGTTAATTGTTTATTAAATGTTAATATTCTTATTGTATTATTATATGAAATTACAATTATTTTAACTGTTTGTATCTGCAATGATATTATCCATTGTTTTTGTTTTGTTTTTCTGCTGTGCTGTTTTAATATAGTACAATATGCAAACTTGTTTGCAAATTTGCCAAGGTTTTTGTTACATTTTTGTTGGTCAAATTGACACCTTTTTTTGTTGGTCTATTTTCTGCTAGGTTCGGCATATTCTGTGTGAAAAGCATGGCAAGTGTATGGAAGCAATGGAGAAACTCAAATCTGGTATGCGCTTCAGTGAAGTGGCAGCACAATACAGTGAAGACAAAGCCAGACAAGGAGTAAGACATTTTTAAAATTCCTCAACATGTAATTTGCATTAAACATTGAACCCATATTATTCTATTGAATTTCTCATAATATTTCACATTTTATTCTATCCACCCTTTCCTAAAACTAAAAAAAACATACCTGGAAGAATCTGTTGCCTAGTACCTTCAGATCTTTAATACCTTTTGTTTTACAGTTATGATCAAAGTATGTACTTAGTAATTTGTCATTTGAATTCTGCTTTTTATCAAGACTGCATAAATGTCTTAATGACGGCTTGTATAGATTAAAGTTTTGGTTTGCATATGACAGGGTGACCTTGGCTGGATGACAAGAGGATCAATGGTGGGACCGTTTCAGGATGCAGCATTTGCTCTAGCTGTCAGCACTATGGACAAACCCGTATACACAGATCCTCCCGTGAAAACAAAGTTTGGTTACCACATCATCATGGTTGAAGGCAAAAAGTGATCCCGCTTTAAAGGACTGAACAACTTGATGTTGTGGTACAATTTACAACACTGCATTTACAACAAAGCAACAATGCATTGTTCAGTCATGGAACTTTGGGTTTATTTTATATTACCATGTAAATAGGAGCTAATAAAAATGCATCTTACCGAGCAAATTGGTTTTGGTTCATTTGTCTCTTTTCCCCACAACTTTGGTTGTAACAAATTTCCAGTGAGCCTTCTGTTGCTTTGAATTCTGATGCTTTCCATATATTACAATAGTTTATTTGGTAACACTTTACAATAAGAGATCATTAGTTAACATGAACTATACTTCTACAGCATTTATTAATCTTAGTTGATGTTAATTTCGACATTTACTAATGCATTAATAAAATCAAAATTTGATTTAAAATTTAATGCACTGTGAACTAACATGAAAACAATGAACTATATTAACTAACGTTAACTAAGATTAATTTTTAGTTGATACATTCACTAATTTTAACAAATGAGACCTCATTGTAAAGTGCTACAGTTTTTTTGTTGTTTTTTTTACTACAGTTCAAGAATATTATTTTAATATTACTTCCTGAGTTCAATTCTCTCAAAACACCACCAACTCTTACTTTACTGTGTAGAATATGATGTGGATTTTACCATTTTTCACAGAGAAAATATTTGAACTGAACGGACATTTTATTTTATTATAACTAACATTATCACTAGAACCATTGTAGCTATGACCTGAAGTGCACCAACAGCAACGGGAAGTGAATGATGCGCCGTTCCTTCGTTATCTGGACGACGATTGGCTGAAAAATATGGAGTCAGATGACGCAATATTTCCGGGTGTAGCAGCACGCGCTGGAGGTAACTCTCGGTCATTGCGCTTGGCAAGCAGCAGAAACTCGGCAGTCGATCCGGCTGTGGAGGGAAGAGACTAAACGCCGGTAAGATTTAACGAGCATCATTTTCTAATCAGCTACTCGTACACTACTATAATCTTAATACCTCAGAGCTTCTTTACGAGAGGATTTACATTTTTTTTTTCTTGTTTACTGCGACTTTATAGATGAATGAAAGATAAAGGGTGTGCTACTGGCTAACACAGGGTGCTTCATCAAATCTGAATATTATACGTCATTGCTGTGTCTGAATGATAATTAAAGTATGTAAATCAACTATTAATACAGAATTAATTGATCGGAAGATAGGTGATGGAAAAGCATGTCTTGGCATCCTCTCATGATGATGACGATGACTATGATGCTGTGTTTGACGTTCGCAATTCGCATCCGACAAAGAGCTCCACCATCATCGTCATCACATTCAAATGATCAGACTTAGCGATATAGACAAGCTTAAAATTCAGGATTCGGGTAATCAAAGCGATCTGGGTGAAATTAAACGTTTTATTTATTAAACAGACGTTTCCAACGGTAACGGACGGAACACGTGTTGTTGTGTGTCATATCAGAGCTGCGTCGTGCCTAGAGACGGCATTTTGAGCCTGAATTGATCGTAGCAAAATTAGTGCAAATATATGAATGGTGGTAGGTTTTATATAGCTTTTATTATCTTTATATCACTTACTTTATCTGACCTTTTGAATCCTTTATAAGTACACGACAACAGAAAGTTGGACTTGAGGTATTGATGACATGTCAACCTCATCAATGGCTTATGCTAAAATATTTGTAAAGGAATCCTTGTCACAACCACTCACAGTCTGTTGTAGTATTGATGTAAACTTTAAAAGTGTGCATTCAGGTCAAGTAAACAGAGGTCAGTTTGTAAAAGATACAAAGATAATGGGATCAGATCCAGGATCCAATCATTCTATTCCTGTCTGCTGTGTGTCTTGTCTGTCCACCTGCTGAAGATCTGGTCCGTGAGTGGGGTGAGCTGCTCGGATGCATATTATTGGCTGTCCAGCTCACTGACCACTCTCACCACCAGGATTTAAGACTTCAGATTGAGTATAACCTTTGTACGGGGTTCAACTCGTCAGGGCAGATAAAAAAAAAAAATCCAGTCAGCATTAATGTTTGTTTCTTTATAAGTTAATTTGTTGCTGGTTAATGCAATTAACTGTGCATTAGCAAGGACATAGCTGTAATTAATAGGCCTATGCCCCAGGTAAGAAGTAGAGCTGCACGTATGCGAAATTCATATGTGATGTGATATTGCTTTAAGTGTTAAAAATCAATGTAAATTAAATTAAACATTTTCTTAAACTGAAAATTCTATAACCCATATAAAAAGAAAGCATCAATACAAATTCTAATATACATTGATCCATAATAAATCTACAAAAGTTATTCAGTCAAGAGCAGTGAGCGATTTGACATACAGTCGCAGATTTACTGTATTGGGCTGCTGTCACTTTAAGACCTAATTTATGGATCCTTTTGACACATCCGATTTAATTTCTAATTGTTGACGTTCACTTAAGTTGAGGCATAACTGACTGTTTACATGGATACTCAACATGACAGGTATTTTGACATATACCTTTGTGTTTATTTAACCATTTGAGTGCAATAAGCCGCGAAAGAGAACTGAATTTGGGATTGCATGCTGTCCGAGGCCCCTTTCTGCGTGCGCACTTCGGGTGTATGTCTGACAGTATCGCAAAGAGTTGTTTTCCGCAGCTCTTTTTAAAGTCAAGCAAGTCACATACAAGTAACAGTCGCGTTAACAGTCTATTTAAGCGTCAAACTAAAACGGACTTTTCAACCTAAAGCTTAACTTATTGAAGTATTGCGTATTAAGATCATGCAGATATCTCAAGCTATTGGGATATGTACATTATCGATATTTTGATATAACGTGCAGCCCTAGTGTGAAGTTATGTGAGTGTTTTAATAATGTAGTATATTAAATTTTATAATTAGATTACCTTTTCTGTCATTGAACACTCATTAGCCTTTTAAAAAACTGTAAATCTACATTGATAAATGATAAATCTACATTTATCAGTTTAAGGTTGTAAAATAAAAATAATGAACATGTAGCCTAAATAATCTCTAGAAATCAGCCACTAAAAAACACTATCTGACCACTAGTTTGTTGTCTTTTATTCACTGGAATAGCAGAAATGAGTTTATTCCTAGCCCTGAACTGTAAATCAGCAGGCTGTTGGTTGTGTCAACGTCACATGCCGTTTCACCAGGATTGGTCATGATTTGGTGTCTGGACGCCAAAATGTTGTCAGCCTAAACAAACAGAGAGAGATTGCCAACTGCCATAATAGCAAGATAGGTTTGGTTATCTGAGTCAGGGGACTATGTCCTATATTAACCTTGTGCCATTGGTTGATACTTTTTTAACAGCTCCTGCAGCTGGTCACACTTGTCTTCACTGTCAGCAAAGACATGAAGGATCTAATTTCATAGACAATGCACAGTTTGTTAGCGCAGCAACAGTACTATGCAAAACTATGCAAATTTACTTAGTTCTTTGTATACAGGTTGTAGCATTATTGTTAGGTTGAAGTCATTTCTATGAGTAACTCATTTTTACTTCCTTAATCTGACAATAGTCATTTGATCAAGAGATGACCTTATCTGCCTGTGATGAAGTCACAAGCCAGAGTTCAAGTGGCTAATAACAGAGATAACTCAAAGAAAACTGATTTGTTTATGGGTTTGTTTGATCATTTTGGGTGTTTCCTTGTAATCTAGACTAATCCATGACTGTACCAGAAACAGGAACACTAGATATGAGTGTATCAAGCTTTTTACAAACATTCATCTCCTAATGATAGATATGTGGTAAGAAACGTGTGCCTTATTGTCACACTGTTGTTTGCTCAATAGAGTCCGCCCTGTCTTTAGGCTAGGGCGGCCATCGCATGGTATTTCTTATGACTTCATACATACTAGTGTAATTAAATTAAATGAGGACCAAAGAGACAATGTTCACTGCTCTGGAATGTGTCTTTTCCACAACACATGTGACTGTCCTCTAATAAGCCTTACTTTTCTCAGTGTCCGGATGAATGCTGTTCCACTTGAAGCCTCAAACTTGCTCTTCTCATGGAAGTGTCGTTACCTTGGTTGGGTTTGGTTTTGAGATTGGTGGGGGACATTCCATGAAGCTGAGGAATCAGGAAATGAGTAGGATAATATTACAGTTTTTAGTCTATATTGACCTCAACAGTACATTAATGAATTCTGTAATGTTATGGTAACTATTAAAGACAAGAAGAGAGTTTAATAGAGACTTAACTGTACTCCGTTCATAGTGCATTGCAATAGTGCAATGCGGTCTTGTTCCTTGCTTTTTTAAGAAGCTAAACACATGTCTGAACTTGTCATTAAAGGGATATATAATACTGAATGTTTAAAAGCAGCTTCACAGTGATGAACAGGAAGTAATGAACATTAAACTTTTTGAAATGAGAGAAATTCATTCTTCTGTGAAGCATCTATATAAAAGATACGAGTGTCATTATTCAGTTCAGTGTTGATTCAGTGTTGTTCATCAATTATGAAATGAGTTGAATTCGGCTATAAGCTATGGAAACTTGTTTCCGCCACAGAATAAAAAGTAACAAAATTGCAGCTTTTTGATCTCACAATTCTGACTTTATAATTCATCACAATTACAAGTTTACATTTCAGAATTCTGAGATAAAATTCAGAATTGCCGGATAAAAAGTTACAGTTACCTATTTTAATTGCGAGTTTGACTTTTTTTTCCCTCAGAATTCCGAATCTCACAATTCTGAGGAAAAAAAGAATAAACCCTGAATTAAATTGCAAAAAAATGAAGTCAGAATTACAGGATATAAACTTGCTTGCAATTGCGAGGCAAAAAATTTTGACTTCTATATTCCTTTTCTCTGAATTATGAGATATAAACATGCAATTGTGAATTTTGAAGTCCAATTTGTGAGATAATTTTGCAGTTGTGAGAAAAAAGATTCAGATTTGTTCAATTAAAAAGTCAGTTACGTTTATTTATTTTTTTATTCAATGGCGGAAACAACATTATTCTATAATGAGCCTCTCCACAGAAGATGACGGTGTCTTTATTCAGCTTTAATGTCGATTCATTTCAAATTTTGTTTTCATCCAATAGTGTCAATTCGATTATATTACTGAATATTAAGTATCTTTTAAACCTAAACTAAGCAAGCCAAAGTAGGCTACTGTGCTTTGGTTGAGTACACTTGAATTATAATAAATTTCTGACTGTCATTCTCACCAGGTTGCACATTTTGGAACCACATATTGGACACTTCCCCAGTCTTTCTGAAGTCCTCCGATCCTCAGTTGAGCACAGAACAACAAACTTACTCTACCTCAGGCTTGGCCTGATCCCTTCATCTTTCAGTCCCCTTCAGCTTCTCAGCATGGACCTGAGTACAGTTCTCTTGTTCCCCGTACACACAGTGGTGTGGTTGTACTCCATCTTAAGCTTTCTGCCATGGTACTTCCTGACTGGAGCCCAGCAAAAGAAAGTCCTGGCAAAGAGGCTCAAATCCAAGTCGACGACCGGTCAGGCGGATGGACCGTATCGTTCGGTGGATCACTTCGACTCCCTGGTAACTGTGGACTTTCCTGGAAAAGACACTCTTGATAAGCTGTTTGACTATGCCGTGCAGCGCTTCGGTAAAGCGGACTGCCTGGGAACCCGAGAAGTTCTGAGTGAAGAAAATGAGCCTCAACCGAATGGGAAAGTTTTCAAAAAGGTACATATTTTGTGATCACACTGCAAGCCAAAGTGCCTATTTAATTTTCTGCTGATTTACATTTTCTCATGACCTTTTCAATTTGGCTTATGTCAGACGCTGGTCTAGTCTAGACAAGCGACTCTCCTAAACAGGCCTGTTACATAACGTTTGTTCATCATAACATCATAAATGCGTATCATTTATAATTGTACACAACCGTTCAAAAGCTTTTTTAATGTTTTTAAAAGAAGCCTCTTTTGCTTGCCCAGGCTACATTTATTTGATCAAAAATACAGTCAAAACCATAACACTTTGGAATAAGATTGTGTGAATTTATTCTATTAAAATACGTTGTAAAATGTAATGTAATGCTAAGCTGCATTTTCAGCATTATTATCCCAGTCTTCAGTGTCGCATGATGATCATTCAGAGACCAATATCTAATCAGAAATCTAATTTGCTTATTTTCTGCTGTTTAATAATATTGTGGAAACCATAATACTTTTTTCAAGATTGTTTGATGAATAGAAAGTAAAAAAAAAAAAAGATTATTTGAAATGGATGTTTTCCAATTCAAATGAAGAGATAGTGTATATTCCTTTGAATATTAACTTGTACATTATTATTATATTTATGGATATGCATGCAATTATATATGTTATAAATCATATTTTATTAAATGAAGATAGAATAACATTTTAACAGCTTGTATTGGCATTATCTAGTTGTAGTACACTGTCATAGTGAAATTTTCAACATCATTTATTTTCACAACAAAGAAATTGGGTTAAATTGACAGACATTACACATGTCAATTAAACGTAGAAAAATATATAGAAAATGTCTGTGTATTTGTGTGCTTTTTGCTGTTCATCCTAAAACATTTTTTTTTTTAATTAAAAAAAAAGGTTCCTCATTCAAATGTCAATACGTGTGTTGAATAATACATTTGTTGGTATGAAGGTGTTTGATGGTTTTGTTTTGGCAGTTAATTCTGGGTGATTATAAATGGCTGTCCTATGAGGAGATGGACACTGTGGTCAGTCAGTTTGGGAGTGGACTGACAGCGCTAGGCCAACAGCCAAAACACACCATCGCAATTTTCTGTGAGACGCGGCCAGAGTGGATGATCACAGCTCAGGCCTGCTTCAGACGCAATTTCCCATGTAAGGAAAGATAAAAATATTTTCTCGTGATGACTCAGATGTTCTGTGACATCTCTTTATCTTTTATCTTTATCTCAATCTTT
Source organism: Pimephales promelas (assembly GCF_988280905.1). NCBI lineage: Eukaryota > Metazoa > Chordata > Actinopteri > Cypriniformes > Leuciscidae > Pimephales > Pimephales promelas. The sequence continues at coordinate 19,880,017 of NC_142777.1, forward strand.
ATCTTTTTTTAACCTGTGTTTCATGGGGGGTTTTGTAGTGGTCACCTTCTATGCGACTCTAGGAGAAGAGGCAGTGACTTTCGGATTGAATGAGTGTGGAGTTACACACCTGGTCACCAGTATAGAACTGCTGGAAACCAAACTGAAGGTAAGTTTGCTATTCAAAGGCCAATAACATGTTGCTAACAATCCAGTACTTAACTATATTACAGATCCAACCTCCATTCTTGGCATGCTCGCGTTTGTAATACTCTTGTGTGTATGTTATGGAGGGAGACTAGACCCAGTGCAATGTCTTCGGTACCAGCATGTTTCCCATCGGCTTCTAATTTTAAGTTCTTATTTTTTTCACAAGAAAAAACAACAACTATATTACAGATCCAAGGCAAAATAACAATTATTAGATGAGTCATGAACTTGCAGTGAATGAATTAACGCTTGTTTTCAATTGCATCGTCTTTGCTTGCTCCACTCAAATCCAGTTTTGTCAAACAACCATCAAACAAGTGACTCTTGTGAGCTTGTGCTTATAAACGGTTGCAAAAATATACTCATGAACCAATGAGTTGTCAGTTTGAATCAGTAATGAAATCTTCACTGAATGAATACACTGAATCTGTCAGAAGGTTCGATTCACCGACTGAATCTCAACTTTTTATGTATGACCCAATAAGAAAAGTTCTGTTAGAAACACCACATGGTTTAACAGTAATGCCCCGTCCTGGCCCTATTGTCATTTAAAATTTCCGAGCGGGCCAACATCATCGTAAGACATCGAATTTTGGTCGCCTGACATCGGAACCTATATTTAACCAAATATCAATGTCAGGACAATTTGGTATTGCGCTGAGTCTGACAACAGCACATGTTGACATTTTGTTGGTATTAAGCAAAGTTCATCATCTGTCCAAAGTTGGAGTTGACATCCGGTGCCAGCTTTACTTACCCTGCCACTTGAATTGATTTACTAGGGCTGGGTATTGATACAGATTTCACAATTCGATTCGATTTCGATTACGATTCGATTCAATATTGATTATTTTGGATATCAGGTACAATACATTGCAAATTTTCTCAAGGAAAACAAATCTCTTAACTAATGCTGTAAACTATGGGAGTCGGTAGCCTATAGGCTTCATTATGATATTACTACTACTACTATGATATTGAAGATAAAAATGAACTGATTTGCAGCTATACAAACACTTAAATTACTCATTTTTTTCTATAATAAGAAAGTTATATGAAATATAAACATTTAAATGGTGGCTGACACTGATTGAGCGATTCCATATGACGATACGGATTTCGATGAGTTGTACTCTATCTTTTAACACACTTTCAGATGCTCATTCATGTTTATTAATCACTGTAACTGGTATTAAAGCGGAGTAACTGATATTAAGGCGGAAGAGAAGAGCTGAGCCAGAGCTATCTCTCGCCACAGCGCCAAAACGCTATTTATATTTTTGAATTTCGTAAGAAAATGGACCTAATTCGAAATTTGAGACTTTATTTCATAATAATAGTAACAAAGCACAAAGATTATTACGATTTATTGGATAGGCTACACGCTACAATGTTCCATTCATTCATCAAATGAAAACAGGATGACTAATCGATTATTGAGGTTTAAGAATCGATATTGGTTAGTAAAAATGAGAATTGATTAATATCGAGAAATCAATATTTTTTTTTTATTCAGCCTTAGTATTTACATTCTGGAAACATTTAATGAAAATGTTTTCCTCACGTTTTTTATTCCCATACAGAGTGTTCTTCCCCAAATGCCTAATCTGAAGCACATCATCTATGTGGACAAGAAGGGCATCAACACAGCAGGATATCCACAAGGCATCCAGATCCACAGCATGGACTCTGTGCAAGAGCTGGGAGCCAAGCCAGAAAACTGTAAGAACGCTTTGATACATCTTATTAATAGCATAGACTTTACAGTTGACATTTTATTTATATGCTAATTAACCTTTTCACGGATTGCCTGTAGTTTACCGTCCGTTCACCCACGATTGATTAGCGATTTCCATCACGAGAGAAGAAAATAATGTGTGCTTTGTGTTTCTAGTGAACAGACCAATAGTGAAGCCCGTCCCATCAGACCTCGCTGTTATTATGTACACCAGCGGCTCCACCGGGAGACCTAAAGGGGTGATGATCATCCACAGTAACCTGATTGCTGGAATGGCAGGCCAGTGTGAAAAGATACCTGGATTGGGGTGTGTATAATGATGAGGCCGCTTACTTTTTCAGTGGTCTTGGTTCTGGGATTACTTTTCCCATTCATTTTATCCATCGCGGTGAATTTATTTGAATTAAAAAAAGTATTTGAAAATCGGTTACAAGATTGTGTATGTAATGGCTCTTTATTGGCAGTGCTTCTCAGTAGTGAGTGTATGCTGTAGTCTTGATTTGCTGGTTTCAGCTTTCAGGTGTAAATTTTAGTTGCAGATTTGTGGGTAATGTAATTTTTATACAATAATTCTGCTGTTAAACATGATTTATTTAAAAAAATAGATTGAAATAATGCTATGGACTGGAGTTAAAAATTAGCAATAGCTATACATTTTTTTTGCATAGCATCTTTTACAGACTTGTTTTGTACTCTGTTTAATTGCAATGTCCATGTCAAATAAATAAATAAAAATAAATGCACTGCACTTCAAAAATTGATTAACAACCTTATACCGTAGCTTACAATCTATTTAACATTTTATAAGTTACAGTTAAAAATCAATTCCTCAATAGACAAAATGAATGGATTTTTTTTTTTTACTTCCAGAACACAACTATTGCAATGCAAAAGTGCCTGACATTAAAATGTCTGTATGCTTCCACAGACCAAAGGATACGTATATTGCATATCTTCCTCTTGCTCATGTCCTGGAAATGACGGCTGAGATCTCATGTGTGACATACGGCTGCAGGATCGGCTATTCCACACCACAAACGCTGTCTGATCAGGTACAGCACTCCAATTTGTTACTGGATTAGATAAATATAGTCACACATTTACACAGATTTGTGAGGTTTTTACAAAATGTGTTAATCTCAGATGATTGAATTGCTTGTTTCTGCTTTGTAGTCAACCAAAATTAAGAAGGGAAGTAAAGGTGACTGCAGTGTGCTGAAACCTACTCTAATGGCAGCCGTACCTGTAAGTCGGACTCTTCTAAAATGATCATCTTGCTTTGTTCGCTTAAATCATGTTAGAATCTGACACTTTCGTTTCTTCTGTCAGGAAATAATGGACCGGATCAATAAGAACGTGATGAGTAAGGTGCAGGAGATGACCTGGGTTCAGAGAACCCTGTTCAAACTGGCTTATGACTACAAGCTCGAGCAGATCAAGAAGGGTTTCGATGCGCCCCTGTGCAATATGTAAGATGAGATGAAAATAGGCCTTCATTTAATCACATTGCTCTTGTTAATGAGTCTGGAGTTTTAATCGTCTTTGTTCCTCAATGTGTTCAGTTTCTTTAAGAAAGTCAGGTCTTTGCTGGGTGGGAATGTGCGTATGATGCTGTCTGGAGGAGCTCCTCTGTCTACCGCCACTCAGCGCTTCATGAACATCTGTTTCTGCTGTCCTGTTGGTCAGGGATACGGTCTTACTGAGACCTGTGGAGCAGGCACTATAACTGAAGGCAAGTAGTCCTGATGCATCTGAACATAGTTCATGCCGTCGATCTATGAATGAATGAGTGGGTGAATGTGAGGCAAAATGTAAAGTGCAACATCTTTTCCAACCTATCCCTGTTCATTACTTGTAAAAACATATTTAGAAAGGCAGTGCTATGTGCAAATAGCGTTAGATTCTATTTACACTATGTGAAAATAGCAGTATTTACAATAAGTTAGTAGATGGATGCTATTTATGGTTATAAATAGTGGCAGAGATAGGGTACTATTTGAACCTCAGTGTGGTTGTACAATAAACGGTCTACAATAATTACATGTAAATGTAAATTATTATATTTATTAATTATTAAATAGATGCTGCCTTATTGGGACAAAAAAGCCCTCCCTACACCTACTCCTTACCCTAACTGATAAACACTGTTATTAAATACACTTTATTTCTACTTTTCAATTATTTTCTTAATTTTTATTGAAAATAAATGGAAAAGAGAATTGGGCAAGTTTGGCAAAAGGCGGATATGAACTTGGGTTGATTTGCATAACAATTCTCTGCTAAACTCCTCACCCCTACACTATGTATTTCTAGTGTTGACAATTCGGCTTCTTCAGTAATTTTGTTTGGCTCAACCAGACATTAGTGTGCGGAGTTAATGTCAATAGCCTCTGTCAACAAGGCGGCTATTTGTACTTCGTGTAAATAGATACTCCGGTTTTGGAATATCTTCAGAGGTATTTGTCCTAATGCTTCAAGCTGTGACCGTGGAAGTATCTGTTTTCTTTGTTTTGCAGTTGCAGACTACAGCACAGGACGAGTAGGTTCTCCTCTGATCTGCTGTGAGCTCAAACTCAAAGACTGGGCTGAAGGTTGGTCAATGTACCCTATTCCATTTAGCTACTTGTTAAAATCTTAGAAATAGTCCACTAAAAATGATATATACTCACTTATATGTTGCTCCAAACCTGTATGCTGTTGTCTTTTTTTTTTTTTTGCAGAGCACAAATTAAACAAAAACTATTTATAGCATTACTGTAGCTCAAACAGTAGAACATGGCGAAAACGTTCGCAATTCCAAATGGGTTCAATTCCTTGGGAATGCATGAACTGTTAATGATATAATGTGTACATTAATGCAATGCCAGCCACTAGAATAGAAGGATCTACCAAATGCATAAATGTAATATTGCATAATAAGTAGGGATGCACCGATATGAAAAAATTGGCCAATACCGATAACAGATAATTATTCATATCTGATAGCCGATAACCAATATGTTGGCTGATAAATTTAAATTCAAGTTTTAAAATATTTTTTGAGAGCCTGATTGCAAAAACAAAAGTTTCACCATTTAAAAGCCATGTCCCAAACACACAGTTACAATGATGTTCTCATTTTAATTTTATGTAGCCTATTTGACAAACTTGCGCTGCATGTTTTACTGAACTGTATTTTAATCATTTCAAGCAATTAAAAAAAAAATCATGGTGGTGAACAGTGCACATCTGAAGTGTCTCAGCTGAAGGAAATAATCCATTATTAATCGGCTTTAATGTGTCAGAAATATTTTTTTTTTATCGGGCTGATAACATTAAAAATGGACATATATCGGCCAATACCGATATGGGGGCTGATCTATCGTGTGTCATCTAATAATAATTAATCTGATAACATCTAGACCAAAAAATGCCAAAGTTATTGTTTTTGGTGTCATGTGAGCTTCAGCTAAGCAGTGTTGTGATTGTTAACAAAAACTATTACAAATTATTTTAAGTAAAACAGAAATAAAATACGTAATTTACATGGAAAACTTGGACTAAAATAACTAACTAAAAATGTTTAAGTTGCAAAATTGCTGAAATTTAAAATGAAAACTGAAAATATAAAAATAAAAGATGATTATAATAGTATATAAATACTGGTAAAATAACACTGCTGGTAAGTGACTTGATTTACAATTTGTTTCTCTATGAAGTGTTGTTGCATGATGAGCTGGGCAAAAATGGTCTGCTTTTGTGTTCAATGGAAGAAACTAAATAACGTCATACAGATTTGAAATGACATGCGGGTAAAAATGATCTTTTTTTTCAGGTGAACTGTTCCTTTATCTTTTAGTTCTTGTTACAGCGGTCGTAATTCTAATCATTTCCTTTTTTTCAGGTGGCTATACAAAGCACGACAAGCCTCATCCACGTGGTGAGATCCTCATCGGAGGTCCTAATGTAACCATGGGCTATTACAGGAGTGAGAGCTGTAATAACGACGACTTCTATGTGGATCAGAACGGACAGCGGTGGTTCTGCACTGGTGATGTAGGAGAGATGCACCCTGACGGCTGTCTTCAGATTGTTGGTATGTCTAGATTCAGCATCACAAGTCTTCTTTCCTGGTTGAGTCAAAATCACACATTTCTTTTAATCTATCGTATTATTTTGTAACGCCTAGATCGCAAGAAGGACCTTGTAAAACTTCAAGCTGGGGATTACGTCTCTTTAGGTAAAGTTGAGTCAGCTTTGAAAAACTGCTCTCTCATCGACAACATCTGCGCTTACGCAAACAGGTTTGTACACTCGGCTTTGTGTGACGCATATGGGATGTTACTGACACTAACAAAAGGTCCTCTCTTTAGAACAGCAGACGTACTGTATACAGACCTCTTTTTTTCTCTCTCTCTCTGCCCACCAGTGACCAGAACTATGTTATCAGCTTCATAGTCCCTAATCAGAAGAAGCTGACAGCTTTTGCCAATCAGAAGGGCATTGAAGGCACATGGGAAGAGATTTGCAACCACCCGGTTATGGAAAGGGAAGTTCTGAGAGAAATTAAAGAAGTCGCAACTTCAAGTGAGTGTTACTTTCAGGTTTTATAGCAGCAAGGTACATGGTGTCAAAGTTCAAAATTTTTTGATTTTTAATTGTTAGCATTAAATATGTTTTAAATAAATTTTGGTGCAAAAAATAGTACCTTTTTAATATGTAATTTATATTGTCGTTTAGTTCATCAGACTTTGTGCACACTTGACCTTAACTCGACTCTACTTAAAATACACTATTACCATTGAAAATGTTTGGTTAAGTAACATTTTTAAAAAGAAATTAATACTTTTATTATTTTAATTTAAATACTTTTTAATTACTTTTACTTTTAGACAACAAACATTTATACTATTACAAAATATTTATATTTCAAATAAATGTTCTTTTGAAAAAAAAAAAAAAATGTATCCTGAGACAAATGTATCAGTTTCCCAACAAAGAAAGAAATGTTTCTTGAGCAGTAAATCAGCAGATTAGAATAATTTCTTGAGGATCATGTGACATTTAAGACTGGAGTAATGATGCTGAAAATTCACAGCACAGGAATGAATTACATTTATTAAAAATATTAAAATCTAACTATTAAAGGTATTGTAAAAGTATTTCACAATATAAAAGCCTAGCAGCTTTGGTGACCATAAAAGACTTTAAAAGACAAAAACATTAAAAAATCTTACGAACCTTAATGTGTACATAATGGAATTGTAAAAAAAAAAGTTTTCATCTCAGAGATTGTCTTCTAATAATCTTTCCATAATTCTAGTTAAACTCCAGCGCTTTGAAATACCAGTCATGGTCCATCTGAGTCCAGAGCCTTGGACCCCTGAAACGGGCCTGGTGACGGACGCATTCAAACTGAAGAGGAAGGAACTGAAGAACCACTATCTCAATGATATCGAAAGAATGTATGGCCACAAGTAGGACCTTTATCACAGCCAAAGACATCATCAGTTCCTCACCGTGCAACATTGCTGTATATCAATAAATGTTAAAAAACACACATTTTGCCACAGCTTTCACCACTGCCCGTTGTTTAGTGATGCACACAAGGATGAACAATGTTGACAAGCCGTTGGTCCGAATTTTTATTCTTGAGCTTTGTGGGATTTCGTTCAGAGCTCTGTTGTCTCTGCTGTGAAATAGTTTACAATTAGAGTTGTAGATGAGTAGATTGAGAACTGTTGGACAAAGGACGATATTCATCTTATCCAGCTTGAAGTATCCACTAATTTATCATTTTAGTATACAAAAGGAGTCTCTTGTAAAGAGGATTTCAACCATACAACAGCGATATACTGCCATCACCTCGTGCTTTTTTTTTCCAATATGTGTGAAATTTCTTTTTCTTTGTGAAAACAAAATGTTAATTTTCCTTGGTTTGATAGTAAAACCGCTAGCTGAGGTGAAGTAATTGCACTGCAGAATTGAGCCTCCTTTTAGAGGCAACAAGTATAGTGATGTTTCTGTGCCTTCTGATGGGTCACTATTTTAAGCGTTTACTTTTTATTGGCTGTAAATTTTAATTCTATTCTGCGTGTTCCATCCATGCAATGCATTATTGTCTTCATAATGGTTACAAACCATGTTCTTTGCTATTTACTAGTGAGACATGTTGTTGTTATTCACATATTTGCTTATGGAATGACTCAGGTCAGGTTGAAATGACCAGGAAGTGGTTGTGTTTCTTATTTGGGCTGAATTTAAAGGAAGGGATTTTTTTTTTTTTTAGGAATAATGTTCCCCTCTAATGCCACAGTGTCAAGTTTGTATTGCATCTGTGTCATTTTTTTAAACCACTCATTTTTTATGCTAACAGTGTCTGATTGTCACAAACTCTTGTCTCTTTCAAATTCTGCTTCTGCAGGCTTTTACTATATTTGGTAATGTCATTAAACCACTTGTCAATACTTAACGCATAAAGTTTTTTAATTATGCGCCAGAATATGAATCTTGCCAATAATATTGTGTTCTGTATATTAATTTATTTGGTTCAAATTGTACATTTCATTTTCACCCTTGTTAATTTATTTTTGTTTTATTTTGAAAGTATGATCTGTACTGGTATTGTAATCTTTGCTTGTTTTATTCAAGGAGGTGTATTTTAATTATAATCATTTTGTCATTTGCACTGTTCTTTTTGTCAGGGAGTTTTAGCCATTGTTAAATTAATAGCCATTAATCAAAAAAAGTCCAGCAGTTACTACTACCCTTCTGAAATGATCTTTCCTCCACGGCCTTCATGGTTCCTATCACCACCATAAACAAAACTATACAGCAGTCAAGTATTTGCATTGAGAAATTGTAAATTTGCTTGTAGAATGTTTTATGATGCTTATTTATTATTTGTCACTGTATGTAATATTCACTGGGGACAAGTAAAATTGTTTTCTACTCATTGTGTGGTATTCCATTTTAGAAACACGTCAACTGTCTTTTTATTTACAGTACATACTTCAATTACAACAAGTTTACAAAAAAAACAAGAGAAAAAAACAAGAGCTTTACAAAAAAATTGAGACAACAATTCAATTTGCCCAGTCTTGAAAGCGAAAACAATCACTTGCAATCTTCCATACTGGCTGGTCACTGTTTGGAGAGGCTTGGGCCGTTAATAAGAAATTCTGGTTGAAGTATCTCTGTTTGTTTCCTTCAAACTTCACTGAACCAGCTGTAACCACTAACAAAGTAGTTTGGCCCTGAGTTGCTTGTTCTGTTAAAAAAAATAGTATTAGATTGAATGATTATAAACATTTAATTCACGTGTATATTTTCTAAATATAAAATTAAATTTAAAATATGAAAAAGCATAACAAATGTAGTCTTATTTTGCATACCATGCACAGGCTGGCAGTCGAGGGTGTGCACTGTAAACTCGCTGGAGGGAAGAGACTCGAAGAACTCGGCGAGAGCATCTTGTCCAGTGACAGCATTGCCATTCCACACCAGTGTTGCTTTGTCCAGATACAGCCTCGTCAGAGTCTGAAAGCAATCATTCATTATCACGATGAAGGCTTCAAGTGCAGTTAATTAACATAATAAATCAGCATACATGAAGTGAAGTTAAACTTGAGCATACCCTTCTTTTCTTATCCATACAGTCATAATAGATGTTGATGAATTCCTCCGAGTATCTGCATGACTGATCAACTTGAACCCTGAAATCCTGATCAATATGAACAGAATTGGTGATGGTGAGTACAAAGTTATAAGTTATATACGTATCGTTACTTAAGATTTCTGATTGAAGGGATGGTTCCTTAAAAGATTCATATGTGTGTGTGTGTGTGTGAGATATATATATATATATATATATATATATATATGTGTGTGTGTGTGGTCATATAGTAACCCTCAAGTTATTACAAAATTGTATGGATTTCATTGTTATGTGGAACATAAAAGAAGATATTTTGAAGAATGTTGTAACCAAAAAACTTGAACATTTTTAAATCGAATACAATTCAATTCTTTATCTCCCTGGATATTAAAGAAGCTCAATGTGGCCCCACAACATTCTTCAAGATATATTTTGTTTAGTAGAAAAGGTTTTTTTCATTTTGAACTATCCCCTTTAACTAATGGATGTTGATATCAATGAACTTACCACTGTTGGCGCAACAGCCATGGTTATGGTACAAAACGTAACGTTACACTACACCGATCTTTGCGATGTTCAGTCGACTTAAGGTGTTTGAAATCCGACCAACTGATAAAACATAAAATGGCTAGTGCGATTTAAAAGACATGTAACAGTTAACGTATCAAGCCAAATGAATACAAAGCAACGGTGTAAATTTAAGGTAATTTAGAAAATAAAGTGAAATCGTGCCCACGTTGAAAGATATATTGCGTGCAAACTATCAGAATTATGTTATCTTACTATTTTCGAAAAACAAATCCAACAGCGGAGAGAAAAAAATGTGCTCAAATGTGTTTGTGTTCACAATGAATGTTCCGCTGGAAAACTACACCGTCATTCTAAGTTCCCACCATAGTTCTTCCCATAGGTTCTTCCAATCAATAGAAAACTCCACGGGGAACAAAATATACACAAGACGACGAAAGGGTGAAAAATGCATAAAGGTAGAATATGTTTATTTCGTATTATTCATTTCACTACAATAGTTTTCCTCAACATGGCAAATTGTCTAGCGCTATGCATGCTATGTAAATTAGTAAAAAAAAAAGGTTCACATTAACGTTACATTTTCCCACAACAGTAAGCCTGTGGGGATTTCATAGTTTTACATTTTACGTTTTTACATTTTACACCAACATGCAAAACGCAAAGCCTAAACAAATGTACAGTATTTTCAGGATAATTAACAACATATATCTTTCAACAAAAAAAAAGTCATCTACAACCCTGTAAAGTCCTAAATATAAAGAACATGGCTATATTGGCTAAAGAAAATCATACAGCTATTATGTAACCAACAAACGACTGAGCAACTCGGCTTTTGTTCATTTGTTTTAATCAGGCACCATTCTGCGGCACCTAAGTAAGTTGTTTTATCCAATGACATTGCAGCTTGTATGTTTTGGGCGGGACCAGTAAGTCAATTGTCACACTGGTGCTCCCCAAAGTCTGAGATGAGATGGAGGGAAGCGTATCTAATGTTGAAATCTGTAATTTAGCGTACACTGGAAAGTTTGAAGAACTTAAAGGTTTTGTTTTATCTGACAGCGCACTAGCGACGAAAACAGACCAGGTAAGTGAGAAAGTGTTGGTGCTGTTGCACAGTTAGCATGATGCTATATTGAAGTTTTTCCATTGAGTCTAAGATATTTAAGTAATAATATGCTGTGTTGCTGCTTCATACAGGACAACAGGACTGCTCTGCACTGGGCTTGTTCAGCTGGACATGCGGATATCGTGCAGTTTCTGCTGGAGCTTGGAGTTGACGTGAATATCGAAGATGATGTGAGTCAGCATTGTTTCATGATGGGACATTCCAAAAGCCTTATATACTGTGTCAGTGAATGTTATTGGTTTTATACCCCTCATCATTATTATTACTGCTCAATGCATTTATAAGTTAATGCATGACATCAATATTATGTAGTTAAATGTCTTGATAATAGATACTTTGTCATTCACTGCATATCCTCTTGGTGGAGATCTTTACCATGTTATATAATTCCAGGCATGTTGGACACCTCTTCATATAGCAGCTTCTGCTGGGAGAGAAAAAATAGTCAGATCCTTAATATCCAAAGGAGCTCAGTTGAACTCTGTGAACCAGAATGGTTGTACGCCACTGCACTACGCTGCATCTAAAGATCGATATGAGGTAGATTTGACGTTTGTAAAAGAGCAGCTCTTTATCTTCATCAGAGGGTTCAATTATTACATAAGCTCTTTCTTAAAATTGTGAAACTTGTATATTATTAATTTGATCTCATATTTATTTTATATATTCATATGAATGTTGCCAGATTTTTTTTTTTTTTTTTCAGAGTATAGTTTATGCTTTAGCTTTAACTTGGTTTAACTTTGTCACAGAGCAGAATTTTGTCTTTGGCACTGGTATTATGACACATGCATTATATTAAATTTAGTTCTATTAAATAATTACTTTTTCTTAACATTGTGAATTAATTAATTTTGATCTTTTGTTTTATATTAATATTGCCTGGTCATTTTTTTATCAGTTATATTAAAATATTACACATTTGTTTTTCTGAAAATTGTAAAAACATTTAAATTACATTAACTTCTATTTATTTTATATTGGTAAATTGCCAGCTATTTTTTTAAGTTCTATTCATTTATTACACATAATTGTTGTGAACATTTTTAAACATTTGAATATTATTATCTTATATTAATATATTGCCAACTCTTTTTATTTTATTCAATAATTACATCTTTTTTTTTTTCAGGAAATTGTTAAATGTTTTATATTGTTATCTTATATGCATTTTTATATTAGTATTTTGCCAGGTCTTTTGAATCTGTTATATTAAATTATTACATAAAATCTTTCTGAAAATTGTTAATATTATATTGTACTTATTAATTTATTTACAGTTCTTTATCAAAGTTATATTATTATTACATGATTTGTTTTCTGAAAATCTTCAAACATTTTGTATTAAAATTATTTTTTTATTAATATATTGCCAGCTCTTTTTAATGAAAGAGTTACAGTAAATGACTACATAACATTTTTCTGAAAATTGTGAAAAAAAAAATATATATTAATTTTAAATTCATTTATTGCCAACTCTTTTTTTTGTCTCAAAGTTATATTAGATTATTTTATAAAATCTTTCTGAAGATTGTTAAACGTTTTATATTAATAATATTACTTTTTAACAGATAGCCCAGATTCTGCTGGAAAATGGTGCAGATCCTAATGCAACAGATAAACTGCAATCCACACCTCTGCACAGAGCGTCTTCTAAAGGCAACTACCGACTCATTCAGCTTCTTTTGAACGAGAGCGCTTCTACCAACATTCAAGACTCAGAAGGAAACACGCCACTGTAAGTAGTGCAGAACCCCTAGTGTTATTATTCCTCTATTGCTTATAATTATGTATAGAGACCTCCTCAGACCTGTTTTATGTGAACTATTTTCATTGTTTTTTTTTTTTTCAGTCATCTTGCATGTGATGAGGGCCGAGCAGAGGCTGCTAAACTCCTTGTTGAACATGGTGCCAGCATCTACATTGAGAACAAGGAAAAGATGACGCCTCTACAAGTGGCTAAAGGTGGCTTGGGATCTATGTTAAAACGGATAGTAGAGGGCTGAAGGATCCCGAGTGGAAACAGAGCCACGCAGCTTTTAAAGGACAAGTTCAGTATTTTACACTTAAAGCCTACACTAAAATACCAAACTTGTCCTTTAAGCTGCTGTTCAAGTATGATGAATACTTGTTTGTAAGGGTATTTAAAAGAAACACAGTAGAAAAAATGCTTTTAAAGATGTCTGCTGAAGAACAACATTATGATCAGCATTCTCTTTATGGTAGTTAAAAAGCTCATGACTTGTTTTGTCAGTCAATTTTCATACTTTTTATTTGGTACATGAGTTTCAGGCTTACACATAACATTCTGATTTATTTTTTATCTAGTTCAGCCATGAATGCTTTATTTCTGTTAAACCTAAAGTTGATATTTTCATTGATTAGTCACTTAATGTAATTTCTAGTTTTGTGTCCGTGTGCGAATGTCACGCGACCATAATGTGTTCTTCCATCTCGATGCTCTTTTTTTTTTTTTATATATGGGAAATAAATTGTAATTGAATACAGGTGATTGGTGCAGTCATATCTGGGTATTGTATTACAGTTTGTCTCAGTCGCTTTGGTGCATTTCTCATCACTATTTACATTTCCAATTTCGAGTCAAGTGGCGTATTATCTCGACGCATTTTGAGCTATCCGTGTGTATGCGTGTATGTCTACGCCATTAACGTCCGAGTGATTCCGCGTGTCTGTACACGCCGTCAAATGTCCGAGCGAAACGAAGCAAAATGTAGATCTACATCTGGGGAGTGACCTTTGTTTTTCCTAGGATGGTCATTAATGCCATTAACCCCAGTGACGGTTAGGTTTAGGGACGGGATTGAGGTAAGTCATATATTTATATATACAGTAGTAGTAACGTTAAGTCAACGGCGTTTATAAACACGCTGAAAAGCGATTATGTGTGTTGATAGCACGCCAAAAATGGAAATACGAATTGCCGTGTCATACATGCGCTACTTCATGAGATCAGTCATGATGTCATGGTGCAATTCTCAAAACAATAGTACAAACTGCAAAACCTATTGATAACCTGCAAAAGCGTGTCACTTGGTCAAAATGGATTCTTCAAAAGCAAGTATTCATGCCAATGAAAGTGTCAGTGTCAAGATGAAAAGTCCTGACACCATTGTTTATGAAAAAGATAGCCAAATAAATGGCTTTGTCGTGTGTTCATTATGACGCTTTACTCTGTAAATATTTTCCAATGCAAAAAAATCATATCAGTGGGGCCAAAAAGTATTTTGTCAGCCACTGATTGTGCAAGTTCTCCTTCTTAGAATTTCACGAGTTCACACTTGCATATAATTTTGAGTGAGTAAGATTCAATGCGTATTTGGCGTGCTGTCCGGAGGGAGAGCCCCGAGCTCGGAATTCTGTCTGAACCCAGAGTACTCCCCCCGTATGTAAGTGACTTTTAGAAAGAGGAGTGTGGAGAACTAGGAGTGTGAAGGAGGGATGCTGCAAACTGTCAATGGATTGAGGTAAGACTGCTGAGTCTATATGTACCCTCTTATCATTGATTGCTGATTGCTGTCCACTCGTGTTAATTATCTGAACGTGCTTCTCCCGAACTTGGTTAATAAAACATCATGATGAGAGAGGTCTGTTATTTTCATTGTAGATACACTTTAACTATGAGAGACAAAATTTAAAAAAAAAATTAAAAAAATCCAGAAAATCACATTTTGAAAGAATTTATTTGTAAATTATGGTCGAAAATGAGTATTTGGTCAATAACAAAAGTTCAACTCAATACTTTGTAACATAACCTTTGTTGGCAATGACAAAGGTCAAATGTTTCCTGTAAGTCTTCACTAGCTGGTATTTTGGCCCATTCCTCCATGCTGATCTCCACTAGAGAAGTGCTGTTTCTGTGTTCTTGGGATGCAAATCTGCATTCTTCTTCCTCCAAACACTACAAGTTGAGTTTTTACCAAAAAGTTCTATTTTGGTTTCATCTGACCACATGATATTCTCCCAATCCTCTTCTGGATCATCCATATGCTCTCTGGCAAACTTTAGACAGGCCTGGATTAGAGTCCCTCTCGGTGTAGTGTGTTACTTATTGTAGCCTTGTTACTTTGGTCCCAGCTCTCTGCCGGTCATTCATCGGGTCCCTCCGTGTAGTTCTGGAATTTTTGATCATCGTTCTCATGATCATTTTGACCACGGGATGAGATCTTGCGTGTTGCCCCAGATCGAGGGAGATTATCAGTGGTCTTGTATGTCTTCCATTTTCTTACTATTGCTCCCACAGTTGATCTTTTTCACACCAAGCTGCTTATATTGTAGATTCACTCTTCCCAGACTGGTGCAAAGTGTGTTTGACAGATTTTGACAACTAGTTCATTTTTGTGATGACTCAAACAATGTAATCAGGACTATTAGTTTTATATGGAATGACTATTCAGCATTCAAAAGTATAGTTAATTTTGAATGACATGACAGCAAATGATAATGTTATAAAACAGAAGCGAGTTGTATGAGAGCAATTGAGGCATGTCCGAAAGCATTTGCAATTTGTTGTAAGGATTGAGGAACTGCTACTATGATGTGTACAAATGACTAAATGTTGTGTATGTTAAACTAACTGTTGCATGCAACAATTGTAAATAGTGATGTGAGAAATGCACCAAAGCAACTGAGAAAAACTGTAAAAGGGCACACAAATGATTACATAGACATGTTCATCTTGATTTGATTTTGTACACTACCATTCAAAACTTTTTTTAAAGACAAAAATATATTTATTCAGCAAGGATAAATTAAATGAATCAAAAGTTACATGAAGATGTATACCACAAAATATGACTCAAGTGTTACTACATGATCTATTCATGATTTGTGCAACCAAACACAAAAGTCATTCAAGCATTTGAGATTTTTGGTGAACTTTAGTACTTGTATGTCGTAACACTTGAGTCGTTACTAGTTAGTTCCCATTATCTTCACTTTAGAATATAGATCCAAATAATTAGTAATTCCAATAGAAATATGAAGTACCACTTTCATCTGTGAGCTATTACTTAATTCATTATTGAGAGTATATTTTAGTTAATAGTAGTTACTAGATTGTTAATAAACCTTCAGTAGTTCCCTGGAAGCATTCGAAAAATAGTACTTATTGATTAGTTAATAGTGAACTACCACTTTCATCTGTGTGCTATTACTTAATTGTTAATCAGAGTTTCTTGTTAGTTAATAATAGTTACTAGATTATTAATATTGTGTTACTTATTGGTTCTTGTGTAGTTATTCATTAACGAAGGAACCGTATTCTAAAGTGTTACCACATAGTCTTGTGTACTTACTTAAGATACTATATCTACAAAAATGTAGAGAAAATGTAAAAAAAAAAAAAAAAAAAAAAAAAAAAACACAAGTTGATCAAGGTAATGTTCAAGGGGACATGTTCAAGGTGATTTTTGTGTCATAAATATTTAAATGTAGGCTAAAATGTAATACAAATGATAAAAAGGACATATCTTGAATGAACAGTATTACATAAAGACATTTAATAACTCTAAATTCAGTGTAATGGAGAATTATGTTGAATTATGTTATTCAGTTTAAAATCCATATTTTAAATCAGACAGGCAACCTCAAAACCCCTGGTGAATAGACTCAAGAACTTTCGAGCAATTGTTTTTATCATATGTGTGGTCCTTCATGTCTTTTATGACACCACTTTTGTCTGTAACACAGTTGACAAAACAATGAATTAAATATTTAATTTCATTAAAATGTTTAAAAATACTTTGAGCTTAAGCTTGCAAACTAATGAATTTAGAGCAATATAATCACCTAGTTAATTATATAATCACCTAGTTGTGATATATGACCCAGCACCAACAATACTATCCACACACTCCAAACCAGCCTCCATTCTTTACGAAAGATGGATAAAAAGGCGCACATGAAACAAAAACCTTTAAAAATTGACATACGATCCGGCCAAAACACAGAGATGCCAATTCGCATGGGACTAATATTATCAGGACCTCGTTCGGCGAGTGTCACTCTAAAAAATGCTGAGTTGTTACCAATTTTGGGTAAAATATGGACAACCCCAGCCATTGGGTTACATTTATAAATTACATTTTTAACCCAATGGCTGGATTTGTCCATATTTTACCCAAAATTGGGTTAAAACAACCCAGCATTTTTTAGACATAATTTGCGGGGGAATTTTTACTGTACAAATTACAGACATGGCCGATTTGCCACAGACAAACTCGACAATTATTACAAATTACTATAGTATAGGTCACCAGGTAATACTAATCCCATGCAAATAGGGCTCATGCCTGTAATTTGTAAAGTAATATGGCCGTTTCGCACGGGATTAGGGTCACCTCCGCAATTATTACAATTGACTATAGAGCTCACCAGGTCATACTTATCCCGTGTGAATGGGGCTTAAGGCTGCACAGTGTTTGCTTTTGTCCACAGATTCTATGAAGCCATTTTGTGCTTTTAAAGCTGCCGTAGTTGTACGATGTTGTTTCCTAAAACCAGATTGAAAACCAGACAGTGCAAGTTTATGTGAGGTTCCCTCTTCAGAGGTTTGACATGATGGAAGGCCTGACAAGAG
The DNA here is from genome assembly GCF_988280905.1 of Pimephales promelas. Lineage (NCBI taxonomy): Eukaryota > Metazoa > Chordata > Actinopteri > Cypriniformes > Leuciscidae > Pimephales > Pimephales promelas. The sequence continues at coordinate 19,897,835 of NC_142777.1, forward strand.
AGCATTACAGTCTTGCCAACAAGAGCTTGAGCAAGGGGTTGTGTAGCATGCTAGTAATGGCTTGATCTTCCTATAATGTTGTATAAGGCAGACCCACAGGACCAGGCAGTTCTAGCAATGTGCTCCGTGAAGTTTAACTGATCCCAGGTTCCTGCTGTCCTGAGCCCTGCATGGGAATTGTTTCTGTAATCCTGCTCCCGCTGGATTTCTGACCATTACCGAACTGGATTTCTGACCAAACATTCTGTTACAGCTTGTAGGAATTGTATAAAATTACACTAATGATGCTGAACGTTCAAAATAACAGGGACAAAACGGTAACAATTTACAATAAGGTCTCATTTGTTAACATTTGTTAATGTATTAACTAACATGATCTAAAAATGAGCAATAGTAAAAATCCAGCGGTTCCTTGATTGTAAGTTCAAAATGGTTTTATTACTTTATTGAATGTTAGCATTATATAATTTGATGGAATATATAATTTTGTCCTGTAAATTTAAGTTCAGTCCCATAAAACGTTTTTTTTCTATCTAAAGTGTTGAAACCACAGCTGACCGTTGGAACATATCTCCCATACCAACAAATACATGAACTGGTTAAGAATCCAACTGTCCATTCTTTACATTCCATCTGAATTACTGTATGTCACATATGTGACTATCACTAGTTTCATTGATACACAACTTTCTCTGGTATTGTTACACAACTTTCTCTGGTATTGTTACGGACCCATGGTTTAGGTCATGGTGGAACATAAATGACAAACAAATGATTCATATTTACCCATTTTATTCTTGTTATCTGGGCTGAAAAAAAAAGTCAGGGGTGAGCTAATGCTTAAAACAATAAACAATCATAAACTAACTTCCCCACAAGAAAACGAACTTCTCTGAATTAAAATAAAAGAAACAAAACATTCAATGACATACTCCTACCTCCTAACCAATAAACAGGAGAAAAGGTGGAGGCCTTTTGGCCTACAAAATAAATGGGAGCAAAACTCCCTACAGCTTCTTAAATAATGAAGATGTGATACAGATAGGACCAATAGGGACCACTGATGTTATCAAAAGATCAAACTGTAGCAAAAGCAATTAACGGCACTCTGTTAAACACCACCAGCGAGATCACAAAAATCACAGGCCTAACACACACACTCTTAGAAGAAAAGGTTCTATCAGCGATACGTATTTGGAACCCCTAAAAGGTTCTATACACTCTTAAAAAAAGGGTTCCCCTGGGTTCTATCTAGAACCCTGGGGTTCCATACTTCGGCCAATAGAACCCTTTACCACAAAAAAATGGTTCTACATAGAACCATTTTGGAGTTCCATATATGAAGCGGGAGATGGAACCATTTCTGGTTCTAAATAGAACCATTTCTTCGAAGAGCACAACAATCTAGAGCAATCAAAGTGACAGAGAGAGCTATGCCTCCAGAGGAATTCTGGGAAATTTAGTCTGAATCTCTTCTTTGGTCTAAGCGTCAACAGCACCTCGTTACCACCGATCCTAAAGGAGAGAAAGAGGAAAAAACAAAAAAGAGACAGTAAGAACAACAGAGACAATGCAGCTAAAATGAAATTCAAGAATGTCAGTTTCAGTCACATTTCTTCCATACAAATGTGTTAAAATATGTACTATAGTAGTACATAAGTACTCCATGACTACTGTTCTGACCCTTCTTGACATTGAGTGTACAAGTTCATGATTAATTCTTATATATATTTTGTTAAACTCCAGGAGGATGACATCTTTGAGTGCCATGTCTCTATAAAATCCCTCACAGGTGCCCATAGTGTTAAGGCCGGGTGAAATACTTGTCCACTGATGGATCTTTACCTTAAAGGGATACTCCACTTTTTTGGAAATACGCTCATTTTACAACTCCCCTAAACTGTTGAGTTTTACCCTTTTTGAATCCATTCAGCCGATCTCCGGTTCTGGCTGTACCACTTTAGCTTGGCATACATCATTGAAGTGCACAAGACCATTAGCATTTCTCATTAAAAAAATGACCAAAGTGTTTTGTTATTTTTCCTATTCAAAACTTGACACTTCTGTAGTTACATCGTGCACTAAGACAGACGGAAAATGTAAAGTTGCGATTTTCTAGGCTGATATGACTAGGAATTATACTCTAATTCCTGCGTAATAATCAAGAAACTAAAAATGGAGTATCCCTTTAAGTTTAATTTTCAGGGAGTTTAAGTTTGTTTCTCTTCAGTTCAGTTCCCTTTTCCACTCATCATTTGTTACCATGGCTATAGATGAATTATAGTTGTCACATGTTTGTCATTCATTCATTCATTCATTCATTTAATTTATTATACAGGAAAATTCAACAGCAACAGTAGGCCTATAACAAACGGGCCTGGCTCATTTTAAAGTTCATTGTCATTGAGTTCATTCACCAAATGTAATGTAGTCACTCAGTTCAGCGTCCGGTATTATTTGTGCTTGTTTTATATAATAAATATTCACTTTTCATCTTCATCTTCATTGGACTTCAATATAGAGATGTATTCAGACAGACTTCCTCTTACCACATTAGCTGCTGTTAAACATTATAAGTTACTAAAAGGAACTGACCACACATGGATTTTATGAATGCATGACGTGCAGCGCTACAACCACCAACTTGTCAGCTTGACTGGGTAAATAGGGTAGTGGTAAAGATGTCTTACACAGACAGGAACCTTGTGTTTGGCATAATTCCCCATTGCAATATGTCAGTAGTAAAAAGATTTCTATCAATCCACTGCTCTTCTTACATTTTAGGGGATGGCCATTTTGATTCATATACAACATTATTATGGGGTCATTTATATTCATTTATATATATATATATATATATATATATATATATATATATATATATATATACACTCTAAAAAATGCTGGGTCGTTTTAACCCAATGTTGGGTCAAATATGGACAAACCCGAAATGTTGGGTTAAAAATGTAATGTAAAAATTTAACCCAACGGCTGGGTTAGTCCATATTTGACCCAAAGTTGGGTTAAAACAACCCAGCATTTTTTAGAGTGTATATATATATATTGTGTTTTGTGAAAAACATTATGACCTAATAGATCTGTTGGGACATTTTGCACAATAATAGGCTACAGAATTCTTTTAAATCTACATATTCTTATGTAAAAAAAATGTAAACTGATATCCCCACCTGCGTGACATTTTCCATTTGATGGTATTTTGTTTAAATAATTGTTGTTATTATGTACATTAATTTAAGTGTCATGTGTTTTACCATGGTGATGTATTGTAGTTGAGTTTGGGAACCTAATTGACATTAGCTTGTGAAAAAGCTACTTGTGATGGACTCTAATTCATTGTGTCTCTTTCACCACCTGTATTATCCATACATAAATAGGTTTTGTTACTTAATGGAATATTAACATATCATTTAATGAAATATATAATTTTGTACTGTAAATTTAAGTTCATTCCCAGAAAACCTAAAATGTTGCTGTTTTTTTTTTTTTTTTTTTACTGAAAGTGTTGGCATGCACAGCTGACCGTGGGACCATATCCTCATACCAACATACAAAAACTGATTCCCACCCTTCAATCTATATTCCATCTCTATGTCCGTCACAGTTTCATTGATAAACAATTTTCACTGGCTGTAACGGAATTCAAGAATGTCATTCATATTTCTTCCATAGAAATGCTTCTTCTCACACTTGACTTGTGTGAAGACACTTCACAGATGTAACCCAGATAATAAACTATTCAAGAAATTCTGTTTTTCAAGAAAAAACATTAAAAAAAAAAACCTAATTCTTTTTGCTTCATGTTTCCTCATTTGTTTGTTTATAAGATGTATGTCACTTAGGCTACTGTCTTTACATTTTAAAGACTTTTTATACACTGTCTCTGTTTGTGGAGTTCTGCTTATCGCTACATAAAGGGCAGCTGTTCAGGGGCAGCAGAGAGTGAAGATTATTAGAGGATTATTCATATCTCTTGGTTTTCTAACAGTAGCCTACAGGTTGCACTGGTAAAGAGATAATAATCAAGATAATATTAACATTTTTGAATGTGGGAATGTATAGGTTGTTGAGTGCAAATTTACAGTTACATAACTGAAACAGAACGGATTCCACAAAACTATGTGAAAGACACGACAAAAATGTGGTCTCATAGCTAGCCTGTAGCCTTCATTTCAGATTTTAATGAACATTGTGCCATGCATAAAGTAGCTAATATATGGTGTATGGTCATTTTTACTACAATTCAGATTTTCCCTACAATAAAAACAATTTCTCTATAACTCTGAAATAGTTAAGTTTACGGGCAAAGTGAAAAACGTCGTGGTTGGTTTTCTCGTAACACGGTGCAAAAGTCCCAGGAAGTTGGTGTAGAGAGCGAAATCAAAAAAGATAACCTCTAAATTTCCAAATTTCTGATCTTTGTCACTGTCTACTTTCATTAAGTCTAGCTCATGAATATTAACTTAATCATTGGACGTCAAGCTACCCTTTACAGCCAATAAGCTATACGAACGTCATATTACCAAATTAATATTCATGAGATAGATCTTCGTGTGGTCACCATTGACAAATTCCACCCTCTGCTGCGTATCCTTTTCCTAATATTTTAACTGCTTCGTCTAAGGGCAGAACGGAGTGCAGCTTGCAGTTTTTAAAGTACTGAAGTTGATGACCCCTGAATAACGTGTTTCCAGAGCGAAGGTAAGCAGACGCCGAGGTGTATGGCACAACAGAATGTTAGCTAATGCTAACGCTAGTTTATTGTACTTTATCTCAACAGCCTGATTGTCATTTTAAGGTCAAAGTCCCACTGTGCTCTCTCTCTCTCTCTCCCTCTGTGATCCGCCCTCCTTTTGAATGTTTTGTCTAGTCTACCTTGATCGGGATGCTGCTGTTGATCGCTAAAAGAGACAAATTAAAGACAAAATTTACCGAGAATCACGAACTGTCAAACCGAAACCGTGTAAGATGTATAGTACAACGCATGGCATTATGTTATGGGGTCTCGTTTTATAGGGTGATTGTGTTGAGGTTTAAGACTGTTGTTGTGTTTTGGGAACAGTTTGTTGCTGCTCATTTGCTGGTGCAAGTTGGTAGACTATCTTGACCAAGGGACTGGTCATACCAGTTAATGGTGGTCTTGCTGGCTTTTGGAATGGTATGAGTGTATGGAGTCAATAATGCCACATAGTTTTGAGTGACCATATATATATAAGTGTGTGTGTGTTAATAGCCTACATTATATACGTCTATATGTCTAATATGGTGGTCACTCACAGGTGTGTGTGTGAGCGAGAGTTATGTTATACATTATAAAGGTCTATTTATAAATGTGTTTGTGTGTGTGTGTGTGTGTGTGTGTGTGTGTGTGTGTGTGTGTGTGTGTGTGAAATTAACTGGACAGGTTAAGCTGTGTGAATAGTGTTCTCTATAATTTCATTATGGCGATTGCATTTGTAATATTTTGTTATACTATAGTGTATTACAGTGCATAACTTCTTATCTTTTACATTAGATTTACAGATGTTATTTAAATTCTTTTTAAGTGTAATTTTAGCCATTGAAGTCTTTTGACTCTAGGATGTATGTTATGATGCATAGGAAGGAAGGTGTGATAATGTTGCTAATTGTCATACACATACCAAGGGGTGATTATTAGATACAGCATTCCCCTTGTTTTTAAAAAAAGGTTACATAAGATGTTTGAATCATAATGTACAAATGATGTAATGATCTTGAGCACGTAATGTCCATGCCAGTCAGTGTAGTGTGGGTTGAGGAAGAAGTGAGAAGTGTTCTGTTTCCCTACACATGCTAGAGGTGCGGTGCACATGTGACTGACAACGCCTCTGGCTCTTAAAGTGACAGCATCTCTGAATAACTCCCAATGGTTATGAATTTGAATTATTTAAAAAAATAATAATAACTTTAGCTTACTTTTTGCATTCCTAGTACTCCAATAGGTCATCCGTAGACATCCGTTGAGGTTCTGTCAGTGAACTAGTGGATATGAATCATGCACAAACAATGTACCGGTAGATGCAACATGCAGGCGGTTTCATGCAAGCTAAGGAATGTTCTGCTTAGCCCACCATGTTCACACTGTTCCAGTGACTCAGTTTGATATGTACAGTTGTCATGGAAATGACACATGAACTCTTTCTCTTTGGCAAAATGGCAACAGATAAGTGTTCCTGAAACACTTTTTGCTCAAACTTGCCTTATTGACCTGAGCAAACACATATTTATTTAGCAGTGTTCAATACTTAACTGTTCTTTTTTTTCTTCTACCTTCTTGTGCTCATGATATACTTACACACTACTGGTTTGGAATAATTCAACTTTTTTTTATGTTTTTGGATGAAGTCTCACCAATTATCTGATTAAATATGTAAAAACAAACCATTTATTTATTAGGATAACTCCAGTCTTCAGTGTCTCATGATCCTTCAGAAATCATTATAATATGATGATTTGCTGCTCAAGAAACATTATTTTCTATGTTGAAAAACAGTTGCGCTGCTTATATAAACTTAATATTTTTGTGCAAACCAGGCTACACTACAATTCAAAAGTTGTTTTATTCAACAAAAACTCATTAAATTGACAAATTTAAGCAATTATAATGTAAAAAAACCCCAAAACATTTCAAATAAATGCTGTTAATTGAACTTTCTATTCATCAAATAATTTTTCATAATATTTACAATTGTACTGGTTTTACTATATATTTTATCAAATAAATGTAGCCTTGCTGAGAATAAAAAACTTCTTTCAAAAACATTAAACAACTCTATTATTCTAAACTGTTGACTGCTAAGTGTATATATATATATATATATATATATATATATTTCATTTTTTATTTTTATTTTGACAGATCTTTTGTTACTGCTACTATGGCACACTCGAGTGAAGATGGCGACTATGTAGCTGATGGTGAAGTTGGATGGTCCTCCATTGATCATCGTCTGAATTCCTTCCAGCATTTCCCTCATTCTGAAGAAATTTCAGCGGAGCGACTGGCCCGTGCAGGCTTTTATTTCACAGGCGAGGCGGACAAGGTGTGCTGTTTTAGCTGCCATGCGACGGTGGAGGACTGGAACAGAGGGGATACCCCATTGAAGAGACATCAGCAAGCATCTCCCGGCTGCAAGTTCCTTAGCTGTGCTCACGGCTTGAGAAGCTCCAACCTCATCCACAGCCCTGCTTACGACGAAGTGGCCGAAGCCAGAGATTTCCTCCTCCGCACGGGAGGGGTGGTGGATCAGACCATTTATCCCACTGCGCCGCACATGAAGAGTGAGGAAGCTCGGCTGAACACTTTCAGTGACTGGCCTGCAGACGCTCCGGTTCAGGCCGAAGACCTGGCGGGTGCAGGGATGTATTACTATGGGACAAATGACAAAGTGCAGTGCTTCTGTTGTGGGGGGATTCTGGAAGGATGGGAGCAAGGTGACGATGCTTGGGATGAACATGCAAAGCACTACCCAAACTGCTTCTTCATCTTGGGACATGATGCGGGCAATGTGCCACTGACAACACCTCGACCCAGGCTGAATGGCCGTATGGCCTCCATGGAGACTTATGAGGGGCGTCTTGAAAGCTTCAGAGGCAGACAACACCCCATAGATCCTGAGAGGCTGGCCAGAGCTGGTTTCTACAGCACAGGTAACTTAGTGTTAAGTTTCTCCATGTAGAAATGCATATTCAGTTCATTTATTAATTCAATCTCTTATATAGTCTGTTTGATATACTTGGAGAATGGAGTGCTGGAGGGATGATGTATTTTTGAAGGCCAAAATCAATAGTATCACCCTGGCTCCCTTCTTGAGCTTGTGTTAAATAGACCTTATTTCAGGCGTTTAACCAAAAACCTTTTCAATTAACCCATTTACTTTGCAACAATGGAAGTGCGAAATGGCTACAAAAATGTGTCATCTCTGCAGACCTCTATTTGAACCCAATGAACAAACTGTCCTGTTTTTGTGATATAGGAGTGCAAGACCGTGTGATCTGCTTTAGATGTGGAGGAGGAGTGAAGGACTGGATACCTGAGGAAGACCCTTGGGAGGAGCATGCCAAGCACTATCCAGGGTGAATTGCTTTTTCATATTTTGAGACTCTGAGGTACGTTTGCAAAAATGCAAAAAGAGGTATTTAACTTAATGTCTTGGTTGCTCTTTTGCACAAAATTAAAGTTAATATTAATAATTGGTTCTGTCAAGCTCCAAGAGCAACCAAAAAAGTTGGAATGCACCAATGTTAAAAAATTGACTGAAAATTGTCATATGGCCGAATGCATATACTAATTCTATACTTTTTAAAAATATATTTGATTGATTTTTGGTAATGGAAAACCATTAAAATATTCAATCAATCATTTAAATGCAATTTTAGGTGTCACAACATTATAATGTGCAGTATGAAAATGGATATTGTTTTTGAGATTAGCTTTACATTTTAACAGTATTATGAAATTGTTTAAATTAACTTTTAGTGTGCATTATATGATGGCTAATGCATAAGTGTATTTAAAGGGTTAGTTTGCCCAAAAAATGAAAATTAAGTCATTAAATAATCACTCCATGCTGTACTAACCCCGTAAGACCTTCGTTCATCTTCGGAACACAAATGAAGATATTTTTGATTAAATTTGAGAGGTGGATCACTGCTACATATGCTCCTAAAGGATTGAAATTTGACGGCCCAGAAAGTCGTTGAAGAAAATGTTTAAATATTCCATGTGACTACAGCGGCTCAACTATAAGTTTATCAAGTGATGAGAATACTTTTTGTGCGGAAAAAAATAAAATAAATAAATAACGACTTTATTCGACTACTCCTTTTCTTCCTTCTGGGCCTGAGACGAGAGTTCAAGAGATTTCCACAACGCATGCTCGAGAATTGCGTTCATTTTCTACTACTTCTTGTGCAATTCACGCGCATTCGTTGTGGAAATCTCTTGAACTCAGAAGGAAGAAAAGGGCCGTTAAGTTTCAATCCCTTAGGGTAGTTGAAATAAAGTTTTTTTTTTTTTTTTTTGCACACAAAAAGTGTTCTCATCGTTTGATTAAGTTAAGATTGAGCCACTGTAGTCACTTGGACTATTTTAACAATGTCTTTAATAACTTTTCGAGGCCGGCAATTTTCAATCCCTCAAGAAGCCTATGGACTAGTATGCAGGAGTAATGCAGCTCTCAGATTTAATCAAAAATATCTTAATTTGTGTTACGAAGATGAACGAAGGTCTTACGGGGTTGGAACAACATGAGGGTGAGTAAATACTGACAGAATTTTCATTGTTGGGTGAACTAACCCTTTAATGTGCGCTAACAATATATTTGTTACATTTATGTATTGATCTTTTTTTTAAATGTTCGTTAATGCATTAATGCTTTAACTAATATGACCTTATTGTAAATGTTACCATCTTTTCTGATATTTAAATCTAAAAACACATTTGAAAAAATATGTAATATTTATCTGCGTATTTTAGATAAAGATCATGTGAGGTAAACATTGAAGAATGTGTTTTCTAAATGTAAAATTATTATAATCGACCCTCAGCTGCAGTTTCCTTCGGGCAGAAAAAGGAGGAGAGTATGTCAGCAATATACAACTGAGATATCCGAATGGAGTCCATTCAGTGAGTAATTTCCTATCTTTTACACAACCACTTGTACTTCAGTTGAATTGATAGAATTCCTATTGATTGTTCTTTGAAAATACCCTTTGATCCTGCTGTAAATAGTTTGCATTTTATTTTACAGTCCTGTTCCACGTGTACTCATTGTATCAATTACAATAACTCGGTTCTAACTAGGTACTAACCCTGAATCTAACCTTAACCCATGTAGTTACCTAGTATTATAAGTGCTTCCTTGGGTAACTAAGTACATTGTAAGTACACAAACTATAAAAAAAGGTTACACTGTATTATTAAATGTCATTATTACATTACATAGTATAATTATACATTTAAGAACAGAGTAATATTAATTAACTACATGTACTTACTATAGTAAATATGAAACGAACGCTGTAAAATAAATTGTTACCAAATTAACTGTAACCATGTAGCCTTACATATTTATTATTTGGACTTACAGAGGTCAAGTCAGAATGGCTTTTCGAGTCACGAGCAAGGTAAGGGCAAGGTTTTGAGCTCAATTTACGTACAAATCCAATGAATAACCTCTGTTTTTATAACTGCTTGGGAACATGCTGTCTTCACCAGACGTGTATTTGATTTGCACTTTGTATGCAGCAGCACAGAAAGTCCTGCAGTCAGAGATTGCACAGAAGGCTGTAGATATGGGTTTTGACCCCATCAAAGTGGAGAGCGTTCTCCAGAAGTTACGTCAGAACAATGAGGGCTATGCTTCAGTGGAGGCTCTTATTCAAGACATCCATGCACAGGAGAGCGCCAGTGACGTGCCTAAGAAAGTTGGCAAGTGCTTTGTTTTGTATGCAAGGGACAAGTAGTGAGATATGTGCGTCATGTTCTTGCATAACAGTCTTTAACCTGCGTATACGAGTCGACACAAATTGTTTAATCCTAGTCTTAAAAATAATAACTTAATAACCTAAGCAGAGAACCATTAATTGTTGTTGTTATTATTAATGATTTATTTTTTATTCCTCCACTCTATTACTGTTGTTTTACCATTGTGTTTGTTTCTTACATATTTTCTGCAGAGGACCCCATGATGAAACTTGAGAAACTCCAGAGGGAGAAACTATGTAAAGTCTGCATGGACAGTGACATTAGCATAGTCTTTATTCCCTGTGGACACCTGGTCACTTGTCAAAAATGTTCAGAATCCCTGGACAAGTGTCCCATCTGCTGTGCCACCATCATGCAGAAGATCAAGACCTACAATGCTTAAAAAAACAAAGAAACCAGCACTCCAATTGAAACAGGGTTGTGCATTGAAAGTGGCAGAATATAATCATTCCTAAAAATGCACATAGATGTAAAATTTGATTTAAGCTGTGTGTGTGTATATATCTGTAGATGTACTAAACTCTGGTAAAATATTGTTTTATTTTTTCATTAAGACCTGAAAAGAACACGCTGCACATTTCATGTTTTCTTTTGATCGAGGCAGGGACACTACATTATTTAACATATAATATATTGTAATATATTGCAGGGAAAGACATCTTTATTATGTATCCCCGTATAGCTGCTTCCCTCAAATACACAAACTCAGATCATAGTGCCTTTATGTAGACTACTTTTTAATCAACTATTTATTTCCGGTTATTAATTTGGCATAATCATGTAATAAGAAATAATGTAGCTTATCTTTGCTCTTTTATTTATTATGAAATAATGATTGCTTTAGAATTTTAATCATGTTCAAGGTTGATTAAACTTTACCAGTCCAAACTTGTTTTTCTTCTGATACCTTTCTGTGATCATAATTCTTTTAATAATAATTTTATTATGCTTGGAAATGATAATAAAGAAAAATTCACAACAGAACTTTTTTTCTGTTTCATCTGTCACTTAAAATTGATAAACTGTAAATGTGTGGCTAAAAGCTTTTATGCTCACAGCAGTAGAACTCAATTTACTTGATTAGATATCAAAATGTAATTTCCATAGGGATCATCATTTCAGTGTACTTGACAATTAATATAATTATTATGATACATTTATGCGCTGCTATATATTATATAGGTTAAGTGCTTCTAAACACTAGTGGTCTGTAGCTGTCAGGTTTGTTTTATTTAATTAGTTAATTTTATTCCTATAATTATGTTTTTGACAAACCTACAGAAATATAAATATATGAATAGGACAAAGTGTAATTTTAAAATTCCAATGAAAATCAATTCTAGTTGGTAAATATTGTCCTATGACAATAAAAAAGTTTGACGGCACCGACTGACTGACTTCCATAGTAGGAAAAAAATACTATGGAGGTCAATGGGTGCTGTCTGCTTACCAACAGTCTTTAAAATATGTTTATGTTCAACAGAACAAAGAAATTTATACAGGTTTAGAATAACATGAGGAAGGTGAGTAAAAGATGACAGAATTTTCGTTTTTGGATGAACTGTCCCTTTAATTTCTGACACTAGCGTCTACTGTACTGAGGATTTGCACCTAAGGGCCTCGACCACTAAAGGGACTCGAGCTCACTGCAATCTCTCCATTGAGCACCAGGTGGCAGCTCTATACCAGCAGTGTCTCTCTGAGTGATCGGAACAACAAACCGAACGGAGCAAGCGGGGTAAGAGCGTGTCCAAAACCGCCTCTGACCGCCACTTTCAAACTACATCCATGAAATAGCCGCGAACACGCACTTTAAAGACACTGGAGTCCATCTAGCTCTTCAAGAAGTCCTTATAAACAACCCGGAATCGACCCTGAGGATCGGGTAAGTGCTAAAATGGCGGAGAGATTTATAGAAATTAGTGGCTTTAGGGTTATTTGGATGATGTGTTAGCCGCGCTAGCCTGATAAGCGAGGGACAGGATCCGAAACGAGCCGCCGTGCTTCCGTTGCCGTATTTAATTAATAAAAAACACCTCGCACGGCTGCTTGGGAATTTAAACTAGCGTACTTGGCTCCACGAATGAATATACGTTACATAGAGTGTGCCCTTTCATTGGTAAACAGTTAGCTAGCGGGCTAACCTTACCCTGCACAGTCAGGAACACAAATTGAGAGGCAAGATGGAGGACGAGGACGCGATGTTTTCCCCCCTCTTTCCGAGATAAAAAAAGCTGATGTCGCAGCTAATATGCTAATTTTATCACGTTGTCAATATTAAAAGCACTCACTGTCAATTTTTACGCGTTTTATGTTCGCGTGTGGTAGATGCGCGTACATAATGACTGGGCACGAGCGGAGCCAAAATGGAGAATCCCGAAAACAGCTGTGCTGGATCGACTTCAAGATGGAGATTTCCCCCTTTCTGCTCGTGTTTTTAGTCGTTCCGTGATATTATTGTTCGATTTCTCGACTGTAGGCTGCATTTGGGCTAACAAGCTCGTCATTTAACGTTGAAAATTGTGGCGTTGTGCGTAAAACTCAGCGAGTAATTAAGTATATCGTGGTAAGAAGTACGTTGAGGAGGAGTTTGCGAGCGTCCGCCTGATCTCAGCAGTCAGCACTCAACTTCACATACTAGCTCCAGACAAGATCATATTATATATCTGACTTTTGTAAACCAGTGGGTCGTGACCAAAAACTGTTCTTTCTTCTGTTTTGATGGGGTGGTAGGCTATCAAGCAAAATAATCTAATAGCGCTTATGTCCGACACCAAAATAAATTAGTTCAACTTTTTTAAAAATGGGAAAGACACTTCCCATATCTTTTGTTGTTGACGTCAGAGGTCGTGTGTCCAATCAAACTTTACGGTATTTTGGCGCAAATTCATCTGTCACTCGGTAAAATGGCTAATACACTATAAGCAACATGCGTTATTAATAGAAAAACTGACACAAACATATGCATTGTTGTTTGCGTGCAGGGTTTGTGCGGTTTTTTGCTATATACATTCGGATGTTTGATTTTAAGGATGGTTTCCTAAATTGGCTTGGTGTCTTGTATGAAAGCCAGTTGTTTTAGTTGATCTATGCTCGGTATGCTAAAAAGAAAGGCGGGGGGCATGTCTAGACTACATTTTTGTACTACATTGGGCCCAACTTTACAGTTGTTTATTTGAGATATTATAATACGCTGCTGATCCGTCCACATATTGGTAGCGACCAGGAACCGGAAAGCATGGCATGAAATAATGGTGCAGTATTAGTTTTGGGCTGAGCTGTCACTGTCATCATCCGTGTGTGTGTATAAGCACAATGGCTGTGGATGTGGATGGAAACGTCGTTTGGCGCCACTTTTCCTTCAAAAGCATTGTTGATGATGTGCTATCTCCTTTGTATTCCCGCCTTTTCGACGATCATTGTAATACGCGTTTAAATGCTGCTTATTTTGTTACTTGCAGGGTATTACATAACAGTTATTTTACGTCCTCGGCAGGCACACGCTTTGCCCTGCATTTGGTACAGAGAGGAACGTCTTATTGGCCACTTTTCTGTGATAATGTACTCTGTTATTGTGCTATTTAAAGCTTATATAATTCTTACACATTGGAGTACTAAAAAGTCGGGGTGACTTTATTATGTACAAATACGGCCGAAATCAAAGTGTTTCTGCGGCCGTGCAATGTTTAAAGTATACTTGCTGTACTTTCAGAATATTAGTTGAACATGCATTAAACAAACAAAATGATCCGTTTGAAATAATGGGCAGTGTCGGGAAATGCGTCATTTTTCAGCGGTGACTGGGTTCCTTCTCTCCATGTTCATGTTTACGTCCACAAATGTTACTGTCGACCTTTGATTGGATGCTGTGAAAAGGAGGGCGGACGTGTTATTTCCTTATATGTGCACAGAGGTAGAATGAAGCTCTAGGCTCACAGAGATGTTTCCTGGAAACGATGGAATCTGGATAGCCAATCAGCAAGCAGCGCGATATGACAGACTCGGCGAGCCACGCCTTCTTGTTTTCATTCTGAGCCCGCGGGCACAACTTTAGCGCTCAGCTCAGATGAATCACTTTCATGGCAATGTAATTCTTGATACTTAGCTTTTCTATTGTTTTGGTGTACTGGTCATTTTCCTCATGTCCCTTTTCTTTTCTTTTAACACTGTTGTCTGAAGAATTTAATGCCTCTAGTTAAGGCCAAACCTGCTGAATCTTTAATGAAAAGACTTTTGTTGTGTGACAACTGCTCTTCACAGAAGAGATGCCGTTAAGTACTCAGCAATATCTCTAACGCAATACTTTTCTTAACTTGTGGTATGAAATTTTGTTAGGTGTAAGCTGACATGCTGAGCAAGGAGAAATGATAGGTGCAACTATATTATTATATAACTATACTCCTAACTATATTTTAGGATATCTGCTACCAGATGTGAAACAAATCATCCTGTAATATTTTAAATATTATTCATGTCATTTCTTAAAGGAACCAAGAAAGGATTTTATATTCAGAATATTTAGATGAAACAAACAAACAAACAAAAACAGTAATAGTAAAGAGTGCAATAGTTGGGTTCCGGGAAATAAAAACTCAATTCAGTTTTTCCATTAAATATATGTTTTAATAACCTATAAACCTTTAAAGGGTACATATCATGCTTTTAAATCATTCATTTTTACATCTAAATAATACCGTTGTGGTCTATGTAAAACATAACTGCAATGCTTGGGTCTGAATTCCTCATTATTATAGCTCCACAGGCCCCTTTTCTGATGTGCATCTTTGAGCGACCCGTTTCAATGCGTCCCCTTTAAATAAAAAGGAGATGCGTCATACTCCGCCCGCTCAATGAGGTCAATGAGTTCACGGTCGGTTCAACTCCTCACGTTCGCCCATTATTGTTGTAGTTTGATTAGAGATATATATACGATTATATACGATACCTTCAAAGAACATTTTTATTCACACTTTAATAAAATGTCAACAACAGAAGACTTGTCCTTCAAGCTTTACATATTCGAGCCAGAGCGAGCGAGTTGATAAAGACTACGACGAACCTGCAAAACAATGTGAGTTAACTGTTTTGTGTTATTACTGAAAGTCGACTATTTCTCTTGTTAAAACAAGCACACTGACAAGATAAATGACTACGGTCTAATCTTACCACAAAAAAAAATCTGTATTGACAATATGATACATTTAGAAAAGCATCAGAAAACAACGCAGCTAAATGACCATTGATGAAACTCAAGAACAATAATACTGCAGATGTGTAACGTTACTTCAAAACAAAAACAAAGTAAGACAAAGGTACTGCTAAACCATGACTACCATGTGTTTTAAGAAAGTAAAGTACTTTATTTTTATTAACGATATTTACAGCTTATCGAAATGCTCTGTTCGTTGTCTCCAAAGATGGAAGGAATTTACCTCTCATTCAGTCAATTGTCAATTGGCAAACCCTTCTTTATACTGGCGGAGGTTGTTGAAGTGGGAATCCTTGAAGTGCTTCAGATCACTAACGTACATCCAAAAACCGAACATTTTGACTTGCCCTCTCGTAACTTCTGCATCATTGAGCTCGGACTACAAAATCGGAGCGAGAAATAATAATGGCGGATTGCTGGAAGTTTTGGACCGGTAGTCAATGTCCTTATTTGGCAGTTCCGCTGCAAATACGGTGACGCACTTGCACAAAAAACGTCATAGACAACAGAAAAATCTGAACAGGTTGAAAAATATGACAAACAGAATATAAAGATATAAACGAAGCACCAGAAGAGAATAATTTCATCTTTTCTGTACTTATAAACACTCCAAATATACAACAAAATGCATTTAAGGGCTAAAAAAGTGGATTTTGCATGATATGTCCCCTTTAAAGACAACAATACTGTGAGCTACGAGGTTGTTAATAAATGGTATTTGCTTGTTAAAGGTTTTAGACTGCGTTATTTCAACTTAAAATACTCTTGTTTAGCAACGTATTTTGGGGTAAATAAAACTACATTATCAATGATGATGTTCAGAAAATCCACCGATCAGAGAATATAAAAGCTAAACACTCCAAAAACAAAAATCATAATTAAAAATTATATATATTCATGTCTTCAAGCCATGCAATTGATTAGGTAGGTTTTTTTCTAAACACAACCAAGGGCCCCAAAAAAAGCTTAAAGCAAGCATTTTGCTGAATTACTTGTGTAAACAAAATGCATAGAATAAACAATAACATCCTGGTTGATGAGTGGTGGTAATTGTGTGATGGTAATGAGTGATGGTAAAGAATATAATTGACAGCTTAAATAAACGTCTACTTTTATTTTCATTTAAAAAAAAAAAACAGGTAAAAATTCAGTAATAAAATAACAAATGAACAAATAGCAAACAACAGCACACATACATACAATAAAATAAAGAGAGAGATGAAATAAACTCGGCTTTAAGTTTTTATGGTTGGTTTAACAGTAGGTTGGTATTCCGGTAAAAAAAAAAAACCTACAGAAATTAGTAATCATATATAAAATAACACTGGATATTCTTCGTTATAAAAAATAAATAAATATAGATTAAGGCTTACAATTAAAGTTTCAAAAGTTATTCAGTCAAATGCAGAGAGAGATTTTATTTTATTAACATGACAGGAATATTAGGCTGCTGTCACTTTAAGAGTTTATGCACGAATCCAATATATTGTTAAACAACTTGCATTATCTTTCTCAACTATTTACTTTCCAAAACTGAGTGTTTTAACTTAATTCTCGCCAAGGCAGGCATTTTGAATTACGTTTTTGTATATGATTTATAATGCCAGTAAGCCACTCATTTTGGTATTTGCAAATCACAAGCTGTTTGAGAGGAGGCTTTATGTGTGCGCCACTTATATAGATCAGTGGTTCACATTTTTCTTGTGGGTGTGTAACTTGTGGGAATTAGTAAAATTATTTGCAATAAGCACTATTGAACCGGAGCAAGTGAGAGGACGTGGGTGTGTGTCACTTCGCGCGGGGAGATGAGAGTAAGAACGTTCAGCTGACATAATTGCCTCTGCCGCTGGCAACAAAATGAATCAGTTTGCAAACGGAAAGACGTGAGACTGACCGTCACCTATCCGGGGCAAGCATGTGGAAATCGGCTGATTCTTGCTGGTTTACTAATGTTTTGCAAAGTTACAAACCGAAGAGGTGTGTAAAAGCATCATGTGTATAATGTGTACATGTGTCGGTGGTGCTTTTCAATCAAATTCTTTGTATAGTTTGGTTTCTAACTGAAAAAAACATGCTTGTATTTTGTTTGTTGAGAACTTTGAATAATACATGACTCAAGTCTATTTGTAATAAACTAGGGGTGGGAATCACTACGATACATGATACATTCTCACAATATGATAATATCACAATACAGCAATTCTCAGATAATCTATTGCTAGACAATCCTGTGATGATGATGCATCACGTCTTAGCTAGCTTAACTGAAAAAAAAATGGCTGTGAAAAGGCTGAGTTCAAACTGCTAAAAAATCTCTCTGTAAATTAAATGTAACATTTGAATTGTATAAGCGCAAAATAAATGTTTAATATGCATTAAACATTACATTAAAGCTTTAAGAGAAGCTTAAACTGAAAGATTTAGGCCTATCAGCTTGTTTTTTATAAACCTGGTTCTTTTTAAAATGTACCAACCTCTTTTATTTAAACCTGGGAACATCTGTGTTTACGGATTCTTAAACGCCTCTGATTGGCCATGCTCATGCGTTCAACATATATGTCTGTGATTGGCAATGATTTCTGCTTCACCGAGCGCTTACACAGGTACTCATGAGGTCGTTTGAAAGCAGGTGTCTATCGGTGGATATATTAGGGATCTGCTGATAGACATCTGCTTTCAAACGCTCTATTTACATTGTTTGTCCCCATAAATGGTGTAAAAGCCGAAGTGCTTCCAGACTTTGGACTTAAACGTGGTTTGAGCATCTGTTAATTTACTTGCACTACTGTCAGCAATCCTGTTAAAAACCTCTTTCTCTCTTAGGCTAGTTAACTTAAGTTTACGTTTCCCTCATTCATGTGTTGAGCACCACTTAAGGAGCCATGAAGTTGCAATGCTGGGAGCAGGGGAATCTATTTTAGAACTGCTTATTTTATTAATTAAAATATGGAAATTTGTCGCCAGTGTATCAATTCTCGTATTGCACGGAGAAGGACAATGATATATTTCCCTATCGATATTTTGTCCCACCGCTATTATAATGTACTATGAATTCATTTACAGATCACATTTTCATGTAAAGCAGTTATTTTTTTCACACTAAGAAAATAGAGCACTTCTAATAGTTCAGATATTTTAAAAGCATTAAGTGATCATATTCGCTGTATACATATTCACTGTAAAGCCAAGCTTCTAAGCTTTAAAACGACACCTATTTTGTGTTAGTTAAGCAAGTAACATTATAACTTTGGATTTAAGAGGTTAAGGCTAACGATTAATTGATTGTTAATTTAAAGAGATTGGGTAAATTAACATCCCTATTCCAGAAACAATGCTACTGAAAAATTGGGCGGGAACTGTTGCACTCTATTTAGAAGAATTCATAGAGCCTAAGTCCCGCCCCTCCACATCCGGCTCATGGAACCTTATTTCGGAAAAAATATGTATGGTAGTAGTCAATGGCGAGAGATAACTTGTCTTTTTATTACGTCTGAACTTTGCCCTGAATTACACATATGATGTTTGTCAATTTAAAAGATAATTCTGAAAGTCAAGAAAGTCGCGGATTGTCATTAAACAGAAGAGTAACATTTAGGTTTATATGAAAATCGCTCTGTGAACTACATCTCCTTGGAAGCAAAACAACGAGCAAGATCCGTTGCTCGTATGTGTGCAGTCTTGTACAAAACACTTAGGCATGTGTAATGTTATGATTATAACACACAAGACTAGAAAAAATGACGTTATAGCTTTAGTAAAGTTAGCTTCATTCATTGAGTGAAAATGTGCACCTTTGGGGTTTGTAGTCTTTGTAATTACATATTTTCACAGTCTTACACCTCAACAGTTTTACATCAATATGTGACTTTCTTGAGTATCTTTCTTGAGTATGACTTTCTTGAGTATCTAAAATGTATCTTTTAAATTGACAAATGTCATATGTGTAATTTAGGGCACAATTCAAACGAGATCAAAATATTTGTTGTCTCTCGCCATTGACTACCATATAATATTTTTCCGAAATTAAATCCCATGGTGGCCGACCGAAGGGGTGGGAGTTAGGCTCTCTATTAGTATTTACTTCAGTTGGAGGTAAAAGTTAATCTAACTATAAGCTGACCCTAACACATCATACCCCAAGGCAAATGGTTCATTTAATAAATCATAAAATGTTCATGTGCTCCTTTCTATTGACTGTTCATTTTATGCTTTCTTAAAGGTTCAATTTAAAGTTGGAATGTGTGGGATGTCTCCTATCCCAGCTTAAGAAGCAAATATATTTAAGCTGTATAAAGGTTTAGTTGCCCTGGAAGTTAATAAAGTACAGTAACTTTGTTTCAGCTGTGGCGGATGAACAGGAGTGAGTGGGAAACGGGAGCTCATTCTGTGCTGATGATTTCTGTTCATTGAAATGATCTCATGACCCTTTCTCTAATACCATCTGCCTTTGACTATCAATAGCAAATCTTGTTCTTGGCTGTAAAGTAAACCAAAGGCTGTTATCTATTTACAATTAGAGTTGATCCGATACCGATACTAGTATCGGAAATGCCGTCGATACCAATGAAAATTCTGGCATTGGTATCAGCCAGTACTTCTACCCATGTACCGATCCGATACCATTTTCTTAAATAATAACTAGTTATGCACGTTAGCTTTGCTTAATGCTGCAAATCGGAGATCAATTCTTCTTCGCTGCTTGTGGCAACACATGAAGTCGTGCTGTTGCCACAAGCAACCATTGTTTAGAGCAGCGAAGAAGAAAGCGCGCGCTAGTAGTATGTCTGCTGTTTGACAGTATTTAAGACTGGACCAACCAGCCAGTAAAACAGCGACATGTCTCATATGTCATACTGCAATTTCATATTTACATACGGTTAGCACAAGTTTAGCAGCTTCAACACTTAATAAAGCATTTGAAGACGCGTCACCTCGCAGAAGACGATGGCAAGGGCAGAGAAGGAAGAGCCGCGCCAGAATCAACGATCTCTGGAAGCTTCATTTAAACGAAGAGAAATGTTTTCAAAAGACAGCCAACGAGCGATAAATACATACGACAAAATTATCGAGTTTATGGTCAAAACTGAAATGCTGTGTATTTAACAAAATTATTTCAGGACTTGAAGTTATAAAGAGGTTATTTTCTTATCTTTTTCATATATAATTTTTTTGATTCCTAGATTTATTTTTTGCACTTTTATATACAGTTGTATTTGTAAATCTAAAATACCTTTTTCAGTTTAGTATTAGATGTGTGGCTGCATTTTAAGTTCTTTTTCAATGAAGAAAAATAAATAGATTAAAATAAACCGACTCCGATAATAAAAAAAATACTCTAGTTCACTTCATCTATTTGTTCATGTTTTATTAAGGGATCAGTCTGAAGCACATCATAAAATAATTCATACAGGGCTATAAGTTGACCTATGGCTAAGCCACGCCCCCTCCTCCACTCACACGGACAAACAGTCAACATTCGGAGACAGGCGGACTATGACAGCTGTCACATAGGAGACATTTCACTGACGATTTTTGGAGACAGAAAGATTATATATCATCTTGAAGTCACCTAAAGGGCCTTAACTGTGCATTGTAGGCCAATATTAATTTTATTGTTGAGAAGGTCGATGAAAAGCTTCAGCTCCAGGCAAGAATTTACAGGTCACAGTGTAAACGTGATAAACCGCATATCTGCAATCACCGTTTGGTGCTACAGTATTTACATGATTCATTCAGCACAACATTGTTAACATTTGTTATCTCAGTTATTTACAGATATGTTAATGAAGCTAAGTGACCTGTACAATGCAGCTAAAAGCTAACGCTAACGTTTTCTAATGTTAGGCTAACGTTAGCCTAACGTTACATTAGGGATGTTAAAGATAACAATCAAATACGTTGTTCACTTAGCTTACAACAGATGTAGACATCCTTGTTTGTGTTGTGTTGGTGTTGTGGTCTACTGCTTAATCGCATTACTTAATCCAGAGCAGACACTTATCCCGGTTGAGATGTGGCTTGGGAAAGAGTAAAAAAATCCACACCTTCGCCCAGCCTCTCGGGATACCTAGTGTCGGAGTTGCGTGTACCCCATGCACACAGCTTGACCATTTTAAACTTAAAATGACAAGAAAAACATGTAAAAACTAAAGAAAACTGACTAACTACAATGCATTCCAATAAACGTGGAAGCAAAGAATGTCCGAGTGTATTGGGTTAGCTATAATGCGCACTGTGATTGGCTCATCGTGTTTGGGGGCGTGGCTTAGCCATAGGTCAATTGCAGCTGTACAGATACTGTACACAACCAGGTATCGAATCAGTACTCGGTATCGGCTGATACCCTTTTCCCTTCCCGATAGCTGCACTAAGGGTATCAGCCAACACGAGTACTGATCCGATACCTGGAACATCTCTATTTACAATTTTGCTGTTCATTATGTTTTGGCCCAATGTCCTGTTTCAGTAGGAAACATCCTTAAAAGACCTCAAGAAATGGCTAATTATGGTGGTCTTTCTTGTTTATGGCTTATTACAGTGTGTTGTGTAAGAACAGGTGGTTTTTACAAGCATGTTTCACTACAGAGCTGTGATGCCCTCATGGGCCGATAATGTCACATTGCTCTGATTTTTCTCTGCTGCAGATGTTTAAGAGCTTCTTATTTTATGTGATAACTAACTGGTTTTAGCAATGTCGTTTCAAAACAGTGACTGTTTTGTGGAACAAAAGACATTTTAAAGTATGTCAGTTACCAAGCAGTTTGAGTCCATTGACTTCCGTTGAATGAACAAAAAAACACTCGAGAGAAAAATATTTAGAAGAATCTTCTCTTATTTTCCACAGAATGAAGTAAGCCATACAGGTTTGTTGAAATGACATAAGGGAGAGTAAATGGAAGAATTAAAATTTGTCACTGTAAAACCATTGTCAGAAAAGGTTTCTCTGTCATGTGCTGGTCTGAATCCTTTATGTGGGAAACATATAGCTTTTAGTGAAAGCATGATTTTAAAAATTACAAACTTATGAAAGTTATGATGTTGAGAAAAATAATGAAAGGGAACATATGCTGCTTTATATATTTCTATAATTATTATTACAATGTTATATTTCTTGTTAAAGAGGCGCACAGCGGCCTGTCCTGCAGCTTTCGCTCAGTCGGGTTCTTCACACTGACTGAGAGTCTGTCTGAGCGATCAGCTCAGGAGTCACATTTGATGCTGCACTACCCCCTTGTGGCTACAACTGCATTTATTCTGCCTATAACTGTAGTGACATACTGAAGATGTACACATTGTAAATGGACCAAACTGTAATTGTTATGAGTGTTTTTGGAGCCATTTTAATCTTAGTAATCCACATTTACTGCTGCACTGAAACTTTTGTGATGATTGTTAGTTACAGTTTCTGGAAAATAAGGATGAGCACGAATACTCAGAAGTGACAGCAAGATTCACTGATCATGAAAACAATGGACCTTATTCATGAAACGAGCAGAACTAATTTTTGTGTAAATCGTTTGTAATGCAACTCGCGTAAATGGCTGGATACATGAATGTGAATACAATTTGTTAGTTGGTACGAAAAACATTTGATTCTGCTGCTTCGTTCCATGTTTAAATGATGCATCTGAACATTTTGCCTGTTCTTTTAGGCAAACTGATGACTTAATTTTTGATAATGCTTCAAGTTAGTTTGCCTGTATAGGTAATATTTTACTATTGAGCTTAAATGTAATTTTGGCTTGCTGTCTGTCTGCAGTGGAGGGGCTTGAGGAAGTTGCTTCAACTCTAGCTCTGAAGAGTTGAAAAATGTTCAATAATGGGTAAAACCATATGCAGTAAAAGAAATGGACACAGCGACCCCATAGACTTCAACGGAGAATAGTGAAGTCAATTAGAAGCACTCACTTCCTGATTGCCAAGAGCATTGCGCAGGGTCACACTGAGCTTGACGACATAGATGTGACGTGAGCAACCTGTCTGACAGTTGTAAGTCTTCTAGTAGCTGTGCCAAGAGAAATCTGAATCATTCCCTTCCGAATCTTGCAGAGCCGGAGATCCTTGAGTATGAGCTGTCCATGAGTTAGCAGCAGGGGCAACTTTATGACATTCTATGTCCTTCTCCCTTGACTTTATGCCGCCACGTCCCTCCTATTCTCTGTGAGCTTCTCCTCCTATCTATATGGTAATTTATCTACTGTGCGACAGAGAGTCGCGTGTTATGTTAGCCTATTTTACAAAAACTGCTACTATGGAGCCATAATGTAAGATACAAGGTAATGGAGCATTTTATACATTTTCGTGTTTCTTTAGAAATCAATAATGGACACATGGCGTCTTTAAATGCCTCAGATGTAAAGTGATTGGCTGTCAAAGTGATGTCAAAATGAATGGGAGTCAATGGGATGCTAACAGCAGGTTAAGGCTTGGTAAGCCAATTGCGTCCCCTAGGCAGACTTCAGTTTCCGGCTGGTGGGTTACCCCACTTGGGAAAACGCAGCTCTCGTTACTTCACTTTTTACTTAGCTGTCAAATCACAGTGGAGGTGGGGCGGGACAAATACCACACAACCAATCGTCTTATCCTAATTTTACAATGCCTTAACAACAGTGGAGAAGTTAATATTGTTGGTTGCGTTTTTATGTTTAGTAATTGCTGATAAACCAAACTGTCTGCAAAAGCAGATACTGGTGACACATTACTTTCGCAGATATTCCATATCATAACAACAAAATAATTTCAGCTGGAATTCTGGAAAATTAATGCTGCAGTCTGAAGCGCCCCCAGCTGGGTGTTTTCAGAAGAGCGCCTGGCAATTTGGTGGAAACACTTTAATTTAATATTTTGTTTGGCATATGGCCAATTCGTGCTCGTTTAAGCAAAATACTGGAGCCAAACCAGAGAAGGAAGTCCAGAAAAGTCCACAGCATCTTTGGACACATCATTTATGTTGTTGTAACTCATGGGTGGGGTTTATGCTAATTGTGAATGAGCAATGCACAGGCATCCTATTTACAAATGATTGGAATTAATTAACAAATGTGGCTCCTGTGGGTTGAGAACATGCCACAGGATGGTATGTGTATGGTTTTGCAACTCTTTTTTGCAGCTTCAAATGCTGACATGGCATTCAAAACATATTATTACCACTACTAATGCTTGTTTTTTCTCATTTTGTTTGTTTTAGGTTTATGAGACAAGAGTACCCACTGTTGCCCTGTGTGTATAAAGACAAAGCCCTTGACTAGTTGAAGTGGACCAGAAGATGTTAAAGAAATGATAGCCGCACCGGAATTACACACCGAGTTTCATTTCGCTCAGTGAGTACACAAACACACGAGTAATGAATACATGCTATGTGTATGCATGCGCTGACATATTCTCCCTCACTATGATGACATTGATCTGTTTGTGTGAACAGGGACACTGACACCCGATTCTCATCAGACACTGATTTCGATGATCCTGATGGAAGGAATGTCATCATCGGGAAAGGCAAGGTATGTGGACCCTGACATTTTTGATTATCAAGAATCTTTACAAGATTTTACAAGGACACCAGACAATGAATAAGGGTCTTATCTAGGACCCTTCGAGTCATGACTCGAAAAAAGATTTTTTCATTTTGATGAACGAGTTTGATCAGGAGAGTCACGAACGGAATGGAGCAAGAGCAAGGCGAGCATTTGCGCTTATAAAACTTAAACTTTTTTATTTATTTTTAAAATGTCTGTATATTTTTTTATTTATAACAAAACTAAATATAAAACACAACCCTCTCTCTTTTTGTTTAAATTGAAAAATATTAAACACATTCCAGGCAATATGTGCATTGGTACAAATGTTGCAATAAACAATATTACAGATAATCTTTTAATAAAATAAATGACAAAACTCAACCCTACCTCTTTTTGTTAGATTTCAGTTTTATCAATAATAGCCATTATAAAAGTATAAGTAAAAGGTACAAAAAGCTCAACAGTAAAGCTTAATAACATAAGCAAACAATTCAGTCAAATATACAAATTCAGTGCTCAAATATATGAAACTTTACTTAGTCTTCTGCCAAAACTATTGGCCAGGGAACAAATTATAGATTCACGAGACCAAAGATCACCTGTTTGGTCTATACAAGAAAAATATCTCATGTTTAACCACTACAGAAACGTCAGAGTCAGCGGCAAACATCAGAACGACTAGCCAAGGAAAGGCTGCTCCAGCCGGGGTGCGCGAGCGTCAAGCGTCCGGTGATTGTTTAGAATGGATCTCAGTCAAATTATCATTTCAATCTCGCCTGAAAAACTCTTAAAACTACATTTCGTGACACAGTAGTATTATATTTCAACTGTATATTAAAAAAATCTAATGCCCTTGTAGCACGTGCAAGTAATTCCGCGAATGACTGCAATTGCAGATTTCGAACAGAGATGGCGGCAAAGAGGAAAAGACTGCAGCTGTAATAATTGAATTAAGCACTTTTTTTACGCTCTTTATACAAGAACTAGCTGTTTGTAATTCATCAGTCAAATTATTTAAATGTATAAAATTCATCACAAACAATTCGGACATATATGCAATTTAGGGACTGTATTTGCTGTGGATGTCATCCAGGCCTCCAGCCGCTGTGTAAAGTTTGATCCAGTTCTTTACTGTTGACCTGTAATGTCACTCTGCTTCAGGCGAAAAAAGGAAAGAAGGGCCCTGGAGAGAAGGGGAAAGGAGCGGGGAAAGGAGCTGGACGCATGAACGGTCACCACCAGGAAAACGGCATGGAAAATGTCATGCTTTTTGAAGTGGTCAGGCAGGGGAAGAGTGCCATGCAGGTCAGTGAGCATATTACTGGATTTCACACTGCCCTCTGTCACGCTCTGGCATTCACATCTTAAATTCCCTCATGTGGGTTTGTAGCTTCTGGAGAGATTTGAGTGTTGGCAGGAGAATATGCAGACAGATGTACCACTGTGTAATCGAGCAGATTTTGACCTTTGTGGGATTTCTGCTCTTCTTTTTTGCAGTCGGTCGTTGATGACTGGATTGAGTCCTATAAGCATGACAGAGACGTTGCACTTTTGGACTTGATCAATTTCTTCATCCAGTGCTCTGGCTGCAAAGGTTTGAATGTCATTTCTCATGTGATCTGGTTTGAGCTCGGAGATGCTAAATGTTGTGTGACAGCAGAATCGTCATAGTTAAAGGGAAATGAAGGTTCAGTCATGGAACAGAATGTCCACGCTGCTCTCTTCCATATAATGAAAGTGAATAGGGACAGGGGCTAAGCTCCAAAAAGGACATAAACAATCATAAAAGTTGTTCTATTACGGTATTCCAATCTGTATTAAACCGCATGATTAAGACTTGTATGAGGGAAAGACAACAAATTAAGCCTTTGTCATAAAAAAAAATGTAATTTCCATGAAAATTGTGTTTGACTGTTATGGGCAGTTATAAAGGCCATATATCTATAACATTAACCACAACTATACGGTTTTAATAACTGTTCTAATTCTATGAAAATGTAAGTCCACTCCACATCTATAACCATGACAAAGAGGAATGATATTAGAATGATTTTTTAGTAAACAATAAAATGATTGACATCCTATCAGAATCATTTCAAGCAGCAGACAACAAAACTGCAGCATTCGCTTGGAATGGATGTGAATATAGTTAGCATAGTTAGCATAGACTTGCCGCCGGGTTCACAGACAAGGCTTAAGCCCAGTCCCAGAATAAAATGCAAAGCAACTTGCACAGAGAAATTTTAAATATGTCAGTGCCAGTGTTTTTTCAAGATGCACATCAGTAATGTTAAAAACAAATAAATAATTATTGATTATAAACACAAATAAGAGTGTAGACAGTGGCAAAAAGCGTGGATAAACAGTGTGTAGTAATGATTTATTTCTAAGGCATATTTATAAAAGTTACTTGCATGTCCTAATTGAACTAAGGCCTAATCCTGGCTTCTAAGGCCCCGTCCACACAGCATTTTCGTTAAAAAACGGAGAATTAAAACGAATACGATCTCTGTCCACACCAGCGTTTTATCTGCGTATTAGAAATGATCTCCGTCCACATTAAAACGACTGAAAACGCGGATCACGTGACCGTTCACCAACACTGGGCATGCGCGTGCCTGTGTAAACAGTGAGTGACGAATCAGGGAAGGATACGTCATGACTGATAACACCCAATCATGGAGCCAAGCGTCAGCCCCTGCGTCAGCGTTTCTGAAGTCATACATTTTGTCTCGTCCACACTAAAACACCCTCTGGAGATTCAAAACGCAAAACGGAGCTGCAGCGTTTCTAAACTTCTCCGTTTTAGGTCTTCGTTTTTCACGTTTTAGTCTGGACGGGAGGCGCAAACGTAGCAAAAGGTCTCAGTTTTTAAACGAAAACGCAGTAGTGTGGACGGGGCCTACGCTCTTTCTGTGAAACTGGGTTTTGGTGTCTGAACAGCCTTGAGTTTCATTATGTGGAAAAAAGAAGTGTGGACATTATGCTAAATAAGAAATTAATAGTGAACTTTTCTTTTAGCAGTACTTTTTTCTGCATTTTTCCTCATTAAAACTTAGTACAACTTTCAGTCCTGACCTGAGCCAAGTTTAAATTTAAGCTCATATAAATTTAAACTGTTTCGCAGGCGTTGTCACTGGTGAGATGTTCCGCAACATGCAAAACTCTGAGATCATTAGAAAGATGACAGAAGAGTTCGATGAGGTAAATTTAGTCTCCAACCCTGAACATGACTTATCAAAAACTTGTTTCCTTACCCATTACATACTGTCTTTTATGAATTATTTTGTGCCCACACTAACCATTGAGAGTTGATGTTATTGCAGGACAGCGGCGATTACCCGCTCACAATGGCTGGGCCACAGTGGAAGAAGTTCAAATCTAGTTTCTGCGAGTTTATCGGTGTATTGGTTCGGCAGTGTCAGTACAGCATTATCTATGATGAATACATGATGGACACGGTCATCTCGCTGCTTACTGGCCTCTCAGACTCTCAAGTCCGTGCTTTCAGACACACCAGCACACTGGCAGGTCAGTATCTCTGCTACTTTATAAATCTGAACCTTTTGTTATGATTGGTTCAAATTAGTATCAAGATGCTATGTTTTTTTTTTTCTTTTCCCCATAGCTATGAAGCTGATGACGGCCCTTGTGAATGTAGCACTGAACCTCAG
Source organism: Pimephales promelas (assembly GCF_988280905.1). Lineage (NCBI taxonomy): Eukaryota > Metazoa > Chordata > Actinopteri > Cypriniformes > Leuciscidae > Pimephales > Pimephales promelas. The sequence goes on from NC_142777.1 coordinate 19,926,764, forward strand.
CATTAACATGGACAACACTCAGCGTCAATACGAAGCAGAGAGGAACAAGATGATTGGCAAGAGGGCCAATGACAGGCTAGAACTTCTGCTTCAGAAACGCAAGGAGGTGAGTGTCCTCCAGAGCCGGGACAGGGATGCTGCACTCGTCTAAATAAATTCAGCATGTTGTCATTGCCTTAGAGCGACCATATAAGCTGAAAGTGAAAGTGCCAGAGTGAGTAAATGAAGCCTTCTGAGACACAGTAGAGCACTCTTCCCTGTGGAGACTCACTTCCCTTTGGGTGAGGCTGCCAGGTCACTGCAGTGTTTGCTGCTTTCCTTCCCAACACCTACGCCTCTGTTGGCCAACAGCCTCAAAAACACACGACCAACCAAATACTCAGCACATTTCATCCATACTCTTTCCCTCTACTTTAAAGCTGAGTAAACATGGATAATGTAATAAAAAAGGATACTATTCTAATGAGAACTGTTATTGTGGGCTGTCAGGTTAACTGCAACTCTCCTGAATGGCCATGAGCTATTAAAGCTGTGTTTAACTGGTGCTGTAAATTAACTGGGTTATGTAATAACAGCCCCTGCTGTTATGCCATCTGCGTTTGTGAGTGTGAGGTTTTATTGATGTCTTGATAGTATTGTGTTAAACCACATGGACACACACAAAACAGTGCACCTATGCAACCATTGTGGAGGGGTGGGGGGAGATGTGCAACCACAGAAACCGAAAATTCTCTGGCCAAATTGCTTAACCTTAATCTTAACCATTCTATATCATCAGAAACAGTCTTAAAACAGGGATTTTAGTGAAAAATACCGAACTTGTCCTTTAATTAAAATATGAAATTCACGTTTAGTTGTTTTGTCTTATTTGTAAATATTTTAATTCCACCTTGAGGCCCTGTGTTTCAGCGTTATTCCAAATTGCAGAGACTGTGATAAAAAGAAAATCCAAGAGGGAGTCGAGAACGGACTGTGATGTTAGAGAAGCTCAAATATTAAAATACTATTAATTTCACATACGTACACACAGACCTTTGACTAGTAATGCAGGTTACTGCCTGCAGCAACGGTTGAATAATGAGCTTTTTTTTTTCTTTACAGTTACAAGAAAATCAAGATGAAATTGAAAACATGATGAATGCCATTTTCAAGGGAGTCTTTGTTCACCGATATCGGTATGCACATTCATAAGCGTTGATTTTCTTCTAGCTCAAACTCTTACCATCAATTACAACTCAGTAATTCGCTGATATGTTCCTGTGGGTGTCTGTGGGCTTAAGTGCTTCTGTTATTCCTCCTCAGTGATGCAATAGCTGAGATCCGGGCAATCTGCATCGAGGAGATCGGCGTGTGGATGAAAATGTACAGTGATGCATTTCTTAACGACAGCTATCTTAAGTATGTGGGCTGGACCATGCACGACAAGGTGGGAATTCAATCATTTTTCTCTGCCTTTTCTTTTAATCCCTGTCAGATGGAGTTAGTCACGACACATTCCTAGAGTTGGAACAAAATTGTATCTCTCTCTCTCTCTCTCTCTCTCTCTCTCTCTCTCTCTCTCTCTCTCTCTCTCTCTCTCTCTCTCTCTCTCTCTCTCTCTCTCAGCAAGGTGAGGTGCGTCTGAAGTGTCTCACAGCTCTGCAGGGGCTGTACTATAACCGCGAGCTCAACGCCAAACTGGAGCTCTTCACCAGCCGCTTCAAGGTGAGAGAACCATCTGGGGAAGCTTCATCCAAACTAGAGCAAACACAGAAAGGAAAATACTCCTCTGTGAGATTTTAAACGAATCTTTTTTATGTGTCTTTTTAAATATTGAAAATAAAACGATGTGCTTTTTTTCACTGCTGAATGTTTGAAGTCAGTATGACGGGGTTATCTGTTTGTCTTCATCAGGACCGCATCGTATCTATGACACTGGACAAGGAGTATGATGTGGCAGTGCAAGCTATAAAACTGCTCACGCTGGTGTTACAGTACGTAGAAAACCCTGAATACACTTTCTACTGTCCACCTTATTTTTCAACACGGAAGTAAGGTGTTTTTTTGTGAATATGTGAGACATCCGATGTATTGGTGGCTATAAGTAACGAGAAGAATATATCAGTGTAGAGAACTGTAAAACAGTTTGCGCTTCAAACCAGTGCGTTTATAATTAAGACACTACATTAAAGTAATATGATAAGAAATACCTGTTTGCAATATCAAGCAGCATATCAAACTGTTTTGTACCGTTAAAAATAAATGGAAGCGAATGACATCGGAAGCCAGACACATTAAAATTTACAACTGTCCACGGCCACTCTTACCTGAAAAATAAGATGGTTAGCTGAGTTTCTTTTGATTTAAGTTGGTGATTTGAATTAGGAACTGAATTTGAAAGAATTTGAAAGAAATTAATACTTAAGTCTTTTATTTTTTGTAACATTACAAAAGATTTCTACTTCTATTTCTATCTGTTTTGAACTTTCTATTCATCAATGAATCCTAAAAAAAATGCATCAATAATTAAACGGCACAACTTTCTTCAACATTGATTAAAAAGGAGATCAGCATATTAAAATGTTCTTCAGTGTCACATGATCCTTCAGTGATGAGCTTTGCCATCACAGGAATAAATTATATTTTAGGGGGCAAAAAACGAGTGGTTATTAAACCAACATTTGACTGATCTCCTGAAACTGTTGGCAGAATTAGCTGTGCTCATACGCTGTTGTTGTTTGGTATTGCAGTAGCAGCGATGAGGTTCTGACTGCAGAAGACTGTGAGAGTGTGTACCACCTTGTGTATTCAGCCCACCGCCCCGTCGCCGTGGCAGCAGGAGAGTTCCTCTTTAAAAAGTGAGTTTTATTCATGGTTCTTTATATTTCATGAAGTTGTACATGTAGTAAACCTAGTCTTTGACCAGCTGAATGTCATATGACAAAACTATATCTAGAGAAAAGACAAGAATGAATGAATTGAAGTGGTGGTTAGACAATATTATATTGAGGTGAAGATTTTAGGGCTGTACTGTCCCAGTCAATTAGACTATTAATAGGTTGATGGGTTCTGGTTCGACCAAAATTCTGATTGGTCAATTTTTTTTTTTTTTTTTTTTTTTTTTGCCGCATTCATTTCATCAGGTGGAAAGCACCTAATGCTAATGGGGGTGTTTTCAGTGTACTCCTGTTTCATAGGTAACAGTCTGTCTTCAGAATACCCATTATTTTCACTTTTTTTTGGGATTAACCCAACCCATTTGAGAAGAGAGACAGATAAGTAAGCTAAAGAAGGTTTGATGCTGAATATTATTTATTTCATTGTGAGAGCATTTAATAGTCTACAAAACCATCGACAGTGTAGCAGCATTTTGTTAAATGGGAAAAATTGATAATGGGAAAAAGGTCGAATGCAAAGTTTGCAAGCAACAGTTTTGCCTTCCACAGCTCGACAGCAAATGACATATCATCTAAAAGTGATAACCTAACTTGTCTGTGTTAGGTTGCCCTGTCTTTTTTTGTAACGTTAGGCTATATGAACATATCAGAATTGGTATATCAGTTATGCACTGCTCTTGGTTTGTTCAATAAATATCTTTTTTTAATTAAATTGGACGTGCCTTTTGTCTTTATAAAGAGTAAAAGCTTTAAAAGCTTTAATAGTCTATTCGTGTCTCAGCCGCATGTTCAGCATCGCTCAGTGCGAGGACATGCACAGAGCGGCTGAAATAATAGTGTCTAACCAACTTATTAGTATAACATATGATAAATAGAATTGTCTAAATTATGTGGCATATTCCTCAACAGTTCTTATGATGATATCACTAGTTGACAACATAGTACTATTTTCGGAAATCATAGGCTTTGATATTGTGCAGGTGCACGCAACGCCGTCAGAGCCGACAGCCTTGTGTGTCAGACTTATTTCAGTGCAAAATAATTAGGTCAAAAAACGATTTAAAATACTACAAATAACCTACTAGTTTTTTATGTGTATTTATCATTCATTTGGGTGGACAACAAGGCTACTAAGTACTGTGCACTGTGCACACCTAATTTATTTATTTATTTATTTTTTTTAATGTCATTTTTAGTCGATTTGTATTCAAATTTCAGGACTTCAGTTGACCAAGATTTTTTTTTTTTTGGTTGAGTAAAGCCCTAGAACATTTTCAATTTTGTTTGCAGACTGTTCAGTCATCGAGACCCTGAAGATGACAGCATGCCCAAGAGACGAGGCAGACAGAGCATAAATGCCAACCTCATCAAAACCGCTGTCTTTTTCTTCCTGGAGAGTGAGGTGAGGTAACATCAACAACATCATTGTAAATGATGTGACTAGTTCTGATAAAGGGTGCTATTTCTGTGCGACTAATCTCACCAGACAGAATTGCAAAAATTATGATTTTATTCTAAATGAGTTTCTCAAACACGCTCTTTATACATCATATTACAATTAAATACAATTCAGTAATGAAGCATGATAGTCTTTCTTATGAGTCTAGTATGGCAGCACTATGTAATATTCTAATTGCACACATAAACTGAGATTTTATAGCATGTTATGTTCTGATCCTTAGCTTCACGAGCATGCAGCCTACCTAGTGGACAGTATGTGGGACTGTTCAGCAGAGATCCTGAAGGACTGGGAATGCATGATCAGTCTGCTGCTGGATGAGCCACTGCCTGGAGAGGAAGGTCTGACTCGGTGACACACCAGCAGAACTTTTTACTTTGCTCCAAAGGGAGTGGGAGATTAATTACCTTGGTGTGTTTTCCAGCTCTGTCGGACAGACAGGAGACAGCTCTGATAGAGATCATGCTGTGCACCATCCGTCAGGCTTCAGAGTGCCATCCGCCTGTGGGCAGAGGCACAGGCAAGAGGGTAAGACCTATTGCCACACGCATCCACCAGCCCTTGAAGACAGATCCCTGCTTTAACACGTTACCTGTTACACGCTGTTCTCAATTCTCACTTGGCCTGATTTCAGGTTCTGACAGCGAAGGAGAAGAAGACTCAGCTTGATGACCGGACGAGAATGACGGAGCTCTTCGCTATAGCACTGCCAGCATTACTTGCAAAGGTTAAAGTCCATTAAAAGTCAAAGGCAACACGAAATGGTATTTAAAGACGTTCAACTGCTCAACATACAGATTTTTTTTTCTTTCTCACAGTACTCCGTAGATGCAGAGAAAGTGACAAATCTGCTGCAGCTGGCCCAGTTTTTTGATCTGGAAATCTATACCACAGGGCGTTTGGAAAAGGTCTGAACCGCATGTCGTTCAAACAATAAATGCACACTGATTGTTGTAGAATTTGAATGAAAGCTGTTTTTTTTTTTCCCTCACAGCATTTGGATTCATTGTTAAGACAAATCAGAGAGATTGTAGAGAAGCACACGGACACAGATGTGCTTGAGGCTTGCTCCAAAACCTACCACTCCCTGTGCAACGAGGAGTTCACCATCTTTAACCGGGTGGATATCGCCCGTAGCCAGCTATTGGATGAGCAAGTGGACAAGTTTAACAAGCTTCTGGAGGACTTCCTGCAGGAGGTGAGGACAGCGGGCGGCTCAGGGTGGAGATTCAGGAGCACTTTGATGTTTTTAAAGGAACAAAAGTGTGGAAAGAGTATTTGTGCTCTGCTTCTACTGCAACACTGTGTTGCCTGTTTTTCTGGAGGTCTCTTTGGGGATGGTCTGGCCTCCATTTCCATCATGACAATTTAATTAGTGAGGTCCACTAGTTTTAGATTTTTTTTGTGCACTAATTGTTAATATTTTTAGCATTCGTGCTCTAAAGTGGTGTAATATGTGTTGCATCTCAATGTCTGAGTAATAGTTAGTAAAATCTATATAATTGTTAGATTTTACTCACCATTGATTGAGTTACAGGCTAAGAATACTTTTAGCACATATACATTTTCACTGTGTTGTATATATGTGTGTGTGTACTGAATACACAATGTTAAAATATTTCAAATTCAATTTATAAAAATATCTATATTCAGCTGGAATTTTTTTTACCTATTTTTTGGAGCTCACTCAACCCTAAAGCCCCTTTCACACAGCGAGTTGATCCCGGGAAATTGCTGGCAAATTGCCAGAACGCCTTCTGTGTGAACGCAAACACGACCTGGGATTGATTCCAGGTTGGGGACCTAGTAACATTGCCGGAATCAGTCCCGGAACTTGCGCTGTGTAAACAAAAGCCAGGACCAGTGCCGTAAAGGGTGTGTCATAGTGATGACGCTCGTGCCATCGCGCGACTCTGTTGCTCTTAGAAGATAGTTTGTGTTCGTCATCAACAAAGAAAGGACGAACAAATACCTGCAAACTGGAGCGAAGCAGAGACCAGGAGCTCCTCACTATCCGTACTGAAGCTGAGATCGCTCACCAGCGCGTGTACGGTATGCGCTTTTACATGTTTTCGACACGTCCGTTATACGTCTCTTCCTGACGTCATGTGTCTTCCCGGGATTTTTACGGGTTGTGTGTGAACGCACTCACAGATCCCGGCAAATCACTGGCAGTGTGAATGAACCGAAATCAAACAATTCCGGGACAAATGCTGGGTCACATTATCCGTGTATTTTCTGGAATCTCTGTGTGAAAGGGGCTTAAGAAATGTAGCTGATCAGAGTTTGGTGCATGTGACATAAAATAGCCTTCAGGGCTTCCTTAAGACGGAGCAATGAACTAGTCAGTTTATGGAAACGTATAATTTACACATCCCTAGGTTTCCGTCCAAACTATTTTCCTTTAAATGCAGAAGCTAAGAAAGCTGCAGTCCGTCTCATGAGCAGCTTGTTTCGTTCACAGGGTGAAGACCCAGATGAAGATGATGCCTACCAAGTTCTGTCCACACTGAAGAGGATCACAGCTTTCCATAAGTAAGGCTTTCCTGTATCATCATATAGCTTTTCTCTTTATCAGATTATCACTTATGGCAAGGATTTTCAAACCTGTCCTGGAGCAAACTGCAAGACCTGAAGTGCCAGATAAGGGAGACATACAAAATGTGCAGTGCTGGGGGTGCTGCAGGACAGGTTTGAAAACATCTGCTCAATGGAAAAAAAAGGCTGTCATTTATTTACTTTTCTAATCCCCTTTCAACTCTATGTATGTTATAGTGCTCATGATCTCTCAAAATGGGACCTCTTCACCAGCAACTACAAGTTACTGAACACTGGTATTGAAAATGGAGACATGCCTGAGCAGGTATTCATTTTAAGGCTGCATATAGGGTGAATGAATAACTTGTGCCTGACTGGGCTAAACTTAAAGGGGTAGTTGACACTTGTGTCATCATTTACTCGCCTTCAAGTTGTTCCAAACCTGTTTTAGTTTCTTTCTTCTGTTGATCACAAAATAAGATATTTTAAAGAATTTTGGCAGAAAAAAAAAAAAAAAGAAATACCACCTTGAATTCAGTTGAACCTTTGCTTATGTCTCATTATTGTCTCTCTGGACTTCTCAGATTGTCATTCACGCACTGCAGTGCACACATTACGTCATTCTTTGGAGCTTAGCCAAGGTCTCTGAGGGCACTTCCAAAAAGGTAGCTCCTGTTCATATGATGTGTATGCATTCATTCTTCCCACCTGTGTACTGTGGTTTGTTGGAAGTCAACAATGCATTTGTTCTCTGTAGGAGGACATGTTGACTCTGAGGAAGCAGATGAGGGCGTTTTGTCTAATGTGCCAGCGTTACCTAACCAGCGTCAACACTGCCGTCAAAGAGCAGGTCTGTATGAAAGGTCACTAGAAGCATTATCCCTCATGCCACAACCAGGCTGTACCTGACTGTATGTTCTCCCTCAGACCTTCACCATCCTCTGTGACCTGCTGCTGATCTTCAGCCATCAGATCATCTCTGGGGGGAGGGAAGCTCTTGAGCCCCTAGTATACACGTCTGAGATGTCCCTGCAGTCAGATCTTCTCAATTTCATCCTGGACCATGTCTTCATAGACCAGGATGATGACAGCAACAGCACAGGTCTATCACTGCTAATAGCGTAACGACTTTCAGTTAGAGCTAACAGGCTTCGCTGAATGGATTGAGCGCCCCTGGCTGTTTAATGTTAAATGCTTAACACTAAGACAACACAAAGGAAATTGGCTTTAGCAGCGTTTAATTGATTTAAAGATTAGAGACTCTAGCAACACTTAATCCTGCTGTGCACTGAGCTTTAGCTGAAGTAGAATGACTAGTTTAAAATGAGAGTTGTTTGGACACATCAACTTGCTTTCCTTTTTTGTTGTCAGGTTTTAAAGTGACCACTAGAGGGCAGCGGTGTTCCCTGTATTTGAAGCTGCTCATAGTCTCATTCATGAGCATTATTTGAAAGTCTGTCTTTATTTTTGCTCAGATGGGCAGCAGGATGATGAAGCTGGAAAAATCGAAGCTTTGCACAAGAGGCGGAACCTGCTGGCTGCATACTGCAAACTCATTATCTACAATGTAGTTGAGATAAACACGGGTGCGGATATTTTTAAGCAATACATGAGGGTGAGTCTTTTTGTTTGTTAAATATGTATTTTCAGTTCGTTCAACTTTGACGCTCACTAAAACATTTTTTTTTTCCTGTTTAGTATTATAATGACTATGGTGACATCATCAAGGAAACCATGAGCAAGACGAGACAGATTGACAAAATCCAATGTGCAAAGACGCTCATTCTGAGCTTACAGCAGGTCAGTGGCAATGTTTTGTATCTTCCATCAAACTGGATTTTGTTTGCCGGTTGTTCACGTCTTTTTCCTTCTGCTTTGTGCAGCTCTTCAATGAGATGCTGTCAGAACTGGGACCCAGCTTCGACCGTTCATCCTCATCTTTCTGTGGCATTAAAGAGCTTGCTCGGCGCTTCTCTCTGACTTTTGGTCTAGATCAGGTCAAGACTAGAGAGGCTATCGCCATGTTACACAAGTAAGATTCAATTCAGTTCCTCTTGGGTGAGAAGAACTTTTTGTGTGGAGTTACATCACATGTTTATGTTGCTCTCTGTCTAAAGGGACGGTATTGAGTTTGCCTTCAAAGAGTCCAATCCTCAGGGTGAGGGACATCCTCCCCTCAACCTGGCTTTTCTGGACATTCTCAGCGAGTTCTCATCCAAACTCATGCGTCAGGACAAGCGGACTGTGTAAGCAACCGTTTATTGACCGACCTCAGCATATGTGTAGGTGCATAACTGGACTTTTTTTTTAGCTGTTGAAGCTAATGTTGGCCCTGTCTCTCTCTCTTTTCCGCAAAAGGCACATGTATTTGGAGCGCTTCATGACATTTCAGATGGCCCTGCAGAGAGAAGACTGCTGGCTGCCCCTCATCTCTTACAGAAACTCACTGCAGGCAGGGGGTGACGATGACACTATGTCTGTGGTCAGTGGCATCAGTAGCCGAGGCTCCTCCGTCAGGAGTAAAAAAGCTAAGCCTGCCACCGGCAAGAGGAAATTACCGGAAGGTAAAACAGTTTGAATTCAAGAAATCAGACAACTAATGTATTTAATGTGATTTAATAATCGTATGCAGGACAACCAATCATTTAATTCAAATTAACCCACCCCTGCAAGCTTATGTTCATCTGCCTCCATTTTTAGAACTCAATATCCAATCAACAGAAATAACGGTGCGTTCAAATCATGTCTAAAAGATCGTATTCGGGAGTTGAACACGAGTGCGAAATACGAGTGGGGAGTGTTTTATTTAAGCCCCAATGTTTACGATTTGGGGCGTGTTGGTGAGAAATGTGCACCAATTTTTATGTAGTTAGTTAAGGGAAGGAAACTTTAACACACCTGATGTTGTAAACACAACTTCCCAACTCGAAAATACGAACTTCCCAGGATGACTTGAATGCATCATTAGTCCCCAGCCTAATTCTTTTCTTTTTCTATAATCCATTACACACTGATATATGTAACGATACGGAAGAAAACACCTTGTGTTTCATCACAACTTTAATGATTGTCCTGCTGCGAAGACTTCAGATGACACAAACTTTGAATCAATATTCACCCATGCTACATTTTATTTACATTTAGCTGACGCTTTTATCCAAAGCGACTTACAAGTGCTATATATGCCAGAGGTCGCACACCTCTGGAGCATCTAGGGGTTGAGTGTCTTGCTCAGGGACACATTGGTGTCTCACAGTTGGTTCAAACCCGTGTATCACACCAAATGCATGTGTCTTATCCACTGTGCCATCACCACCCATTTAAATGTCATAATCAATTGTTAACAAACAAGTATTCATTATTACGTTTTTATGTAACTCTGATTTTTGGATATGTACATTTCTGAAATACACAACTTGGACACTAACCTCTCATAACAGATCACTTTAGATTGTAATGTGGACTGGTGAAATGGTATTGTAATGGTATTGTATTGTGAAAATGTATTGTGAAAAGCGCTGTACAATTAAATTGAATTGCTGTCTGTGTGCAGAGGAAAGCAGCAGCAGCAGTGAGGTGTGGATGAACCGAGAGCAGAGCATGCAGATGCCCGTCATGATGCCGTCACCCCACCTCACCTCCACCGTCATGAGAGAACCCAAACGCTTGCGTCCTGAGGAGAGCTACATGGGGGTGTACTCCATGACCCCCGATCAGCAACAGCAGCACACACACCCTCAGACCCCTCAGCCACAGCACCACCAATCACCCATGGACTACAAGTAAGAGCATCATGACATGGCATCATGGGTCTGTCATGACACTCAATACAGCTATTTTTAGTCATGAAATGTGTGTGCTGCACAGTGTCTAGTTTGGGATTGAATGGATATAGTGAAGGTGTGATGATACTGTTTTACAGCACACAAGTCACCTGGATGCTAGCACAGAGACAGCAGCAAGAGGAGGTGGCCAGACAGCAGCAGGAGAGAGCTATGAACTACGCCAAATTAAGGAGCAACCTTCAGCACGCCATGTAAGATAAATCACTCTCAAAAAGTCCAGCTGTCAAATGCCATTTAAATGCACACAAAAATATTGTGTTGTTGGTTTGCAAATGCTTGCAGTCGTCGAGGAACTGGCCTGATGGAGGATGATGAGGAACCCATTGTGGAAGATGTGATGATGTCATCAGAAGGCCGGATTGAGGATCTCAATGAAGGCATGGACTTTGACACCATGGACATTGATCTGGTAATACGCTTAAGCTAAAATCCAATTGTATTTATGATTTTGGTCTCTTGGAGGTATTAAGGTAAGGGTACACAGTAAAGGTACATGAATTCAGGTTATCATGAATTCATGTATAAATTCATGCATGAATTGCATTAATATCTCATGAATCATCAGGAACTAACTCGAGTTCAACGTTTTTCATTCATGACTTCATGGATGAACAACACCTTAATTAAAACAGTAACTAAGATGAGTACATCATCATGAATTATGATCTATTACGCATGATCATTGTTTTCTTTGTTATTAATGGGACATTGTTCATCAGTGTTTCAAAGGACCAAGTCACCACTTTAGTTAAGGGGACACATGCATGATGAAGTCATTGATAGATAATGCTTAGTTAATGATGACTTCTGTATTTGATTAACAGAATTTGTGTGCTATGAGCTGTGATTGGTCTATTATGGTGTCTGTCCAATACAGTAGCATCATTAACCAAGCATATCTGTCAATGACTTCATCCTCTGTGTGGCCCCTCAACTAAAGTTGTGTTTTAATTAATGTTTTGTCAATCCATGAAGTCATGAATGAAAAAAAAAACAAAAAACGTTGAACCTGTGTTAGTTCCTTATGATTCATGAGATATATGATGCATAAATGAATGCATAATTCATGCATGAATTTATTCACGAAATCATGATAATTCATGTTACCCTTATCATAGTGCTACCAATTTTCTTTACTTGGTCTTAAAGGTTTTGAAAAAATAAACCTTGAATCATTCTAATATGCTAATCAGGTGCTCAAGAAACAATTCTTATAATTATCGAAAACAGTCGTGCTGCTTAATGTTTCTCTTTAGTCACAATTCTTAATCTTTTTTTTTTTTTTTTCAAAAGAACAGCATTTATTTGAATTAGAAATCATTTGTAAGAGATTGATTATAAATGTCTTTTAATGTCACTTGTGGTCAATTGAATGCATCTTGGCTGAAAAAAGTATTAATTTCTTTCAACAAAAAAAAAAAAAATTGTTACTGAGCCCAAACTTTTGAACTTGTTGTTTATATGTACAGTATGTCATAGATTTAATACACATTAAATAACTATAATGCCACTTCTTTTTGCACTTCTTATCCTTATTGTCTGCACTTTCGTATCTTGCAGCCCCCGTCGAAGAATCGACGAGAGCGATCGGAACTGAAGCCCGACTTTTTCGACCCCGCCTCCATCATGGATGAGTCTGTAAGAAGCACTCATTTCCTGGGTTATGATGCTTTTCAGCGGTAATGGGGGACTCGTTCACTCCGACACTAAGGACGTGAAAGAGAGATCACCACTAGATGGCACTAGCAGGAGTGATTTCAGATAGTTTGAATTGCCCTTGTGCAAAAAGACAGAGAGGGGGAGAGCATCTCGCTATTATAAAAACTAATCAGACCCATCTGGACTGGTGATTGAATGAAACGTTTGTTTGGTAACTCTAAACACTGAACTGAATTTAAACATTTTCTCTTGTAGGTCCTGGGAGTGCCCATGTTTTAAGATTATAATTGGAGGAGTGTGAAGAGAAGAGACATTTTGTGTGAATTCGCATTGATTCTCTAAAGAGAATTAAATTCAATGGCGTGATTGGCATCCAAATCAGCTTGTACCATTGACACTTACTAAAACACAGAAAGGATAAAGGAGCAATTCAAAGTCTTTGCAATCATTGTGTGGGCTTTCCATGATCCTGCAAAACCGTGACCGTAGTAGATAGATACTGAACGGCATGGAATCTCGGACTGTCCTTAGCCATACATGAGTATATGAGATATAAATATATATATATAAATAAAAATATATATATAAAAAAATATTTCACAGTTGAACGTCATCATGTTTAAAGAAACGTATGTGAGATCTCTTAGAGTTGTGGTATTTCTTGAAGCCAGGGGTGAATGCATCTTTTTTAACTTAAAGACAACTTTGTTATGTATAGCCCTTTTGTAATAGTGAGTAATCTGGTGTAAAGTAGTAATTTATAAGCAGGTTTTTGCTCATCATAGTGAGTATTGATATATTTTATTCTTCTTATCTAATATGTGAAATGGAGGAAAAACCTCCAGGTCTTTATATCTAGAATTTAGTTTCCTTTTATTCCACCTTCAAAAATCATGACATAACCCAAACCCTAAATCAAAACACACTTGAGCTGATTTATTACGGCCTTTGGTGCATGCGTGAAGTTTGGGGCAATTTCAGTGACATGATCAGTGACTGGTTGAGGTGGTATTCAACATACATACACCAGTGGGCCTGTTGCTCTCTTTGCCCCGACATAACTGTTTTTATGTGCCAACTGCTCTAGTAAATCAGGCAATTAGAATCGCAGTGAAGATGCACAGAAAGGACTGTAATTCTTCCGCAGAGTCACAAGGCTTATCCAAAGATCAGATCTGCTCGCATGTCCCTCTAAAATCAAGCAAGGAAGAGGAAATCTCTCCAGTAGTGCCATTGTGTTGTCTCTAATAAAACTGAACTTAGTGTAGTATGTCTGGTGGAGATATTCTTCTCCCTGATTAGAGCTATGTAGACATCTACATTTAAATAAAAGTTATATATAAATATATAAATTGGTGCTGATTTTATAATTGTGCTTTTTTTTATTTTTAAAATTCCAACTTAGAGTTAAAAGGTTTTGAAATGTATAAGAACAGGTCGAAACATGAAAGTGTGTAGCCATGCAGCAAGTAAAGGTTTGAGATTTTATTTTTTCCTCCTTTGTGTGTGTGAATTTATTTTATTTTTTATTTTTTGTTCAGTCTTAAGATGTTTTTTAGGTTTCACCTTTTTTCCTAATTGTAAATTAGTTTGGTTGCAATTCATGGACAGAACTATTTTATTCAGCTCTGATTTTGTTTTTCCCCACATGAAATATTTGAAATGCAACAATAACGTCCTATGAGATCCTAAATGTTACAGCATTGCGTTTGGCAGCTCTACACAGCTTAACTAATACATTAATACATGAACTTGTATTGCAGACATGTGCATATTGTCTGGGGTATACTTTTTAATCATTCCATGCCTTGGCCTTAAAATGTCCTTGTTTTAAAAAGGAAAAGAAGGTGGTTGTCAAACATAAATCTTCCATGTTGAAACTTTTATGTGAGGTACATTGGATTCCTTTCGTATCAGAAAAGGATCGGTGCATTTCTGAAATGGCATGAGTGTAATTATTTAAAAGGTGTGCAGACAGATTTTGGATTTATGAAAGTAAATGCCCTTCGGCTTAAACTGTCTTCTGTTCCTCACCACTACATTCATTGAACTGCTGAATAGATTGTGTAAATATACATGCATTTAAACGTAAAGCTTAATTTTCTAGTGATTTTTTTTTTCTGTTAACCTTTTAAACATATTATTATCACTTTTCCCTGTTCAGAGATATAAACTCATACATAACCGTTTCCCTGTCCTCTGTTATCCACTGTAATGTTTCTGATTTGTATCTGTCTGGAGACAGTAAGTTTTTGAATAAAAGTAAACAAATCTTTCTTGTGTATTTGTGTGACTCTTTTTTTTTTTTTTTTTTTGCCCAATGTTTTTACTCACTCACTTACAAATGAGGGAAGTCACACGCAGTATATTTTGAAATTCATTAAGTATTTAAAAATAAATAAATAAATAAAAGTAGATATTTAGAAGTCAAGAAAGACACTTATATACAGAAGTTGATCAGTGCATCAATGAATATTTGCCAGTTACTACAGCTGTTAATCCAATAAAAAAATTAGCCATCAGGAGGAGACACAAATATGATGAGCCCAGTCACACGTCATAGATAATTTAGCTGTATTCAAGTATCTGACTCTGAATCTCACGAATGTGCAGTTTTTGTTTGTTTGGTTTTTTTTTTCACGTTTTTTTGAACATTCATTTTACCGTGAAGAACAATAACACAAGTATTCCAAAATTACAGAAATATAAAGAATAGTTAAAGAAAACATTTCAACACCATAGCTCAAAACAAAAACAGCTAGAGAGTAACTAAATGCAGAAGAATGGAAAAGAAAGAAAGAAGGGGTGTCTGAAAAGAAGTGTAACTTAACTAAGTTACAGAGAAAAAAACAGGCATGAGTAACATAAACTCCAAAGATGATTAAATAAAAGAAAAATAATAAATAAATGAGAGACATTTACGACGGCAAATACAAATTCATATCTTACAAAAGACAGCTTTTGAATTTGTTTGAATTTCTTTTTTTTATTGCAGAAAGGTAAAACAAATAATTTGTTTGAATTTCTGGACAACGTCAGAGCCCGTCTACATTCTCTTTTTTTTTTTTTTTTTTTTTTTTTTTTGCAAGGCCCGTCTACATTCTCTGACAACGTTGCGTTAGCAGATGTGACGTAAAGCACGATATCGTTGCTGATTGGTTGACATTTCTGTTCGTCGCATGTTCTTCAATTTCATTGGGTAATGTCGTTTGGTAGGATCTTTTGGGCGGGGTTACCATTTCAAAATTTCAGCGGGTGTAACGCAAACGCAACGCGTTAAACGAGTTGTTGACGGACGCTCCATGAAATTGAAATTTCATCGCTTAAGTTTAAACAGTTAAACAATTTAAGTACGTTTTTAAATAGGCTTTGGGCGTTCGACCTCTCCTATCGGTCATGTCTTTCTCAAGAGCTCCATTAAAGAGATTTAACGAGAATGTTGGTAAGTTTCATTCTGTTCCATTATTCTACGATGTGAATGAAGTTGTATGCAGTTAACATATGTGCTTTAAACAGTTGAATTTTTCATAACGTTACATGTAAGTTAATTTTAATAAGTACCTCGTTAGTTCTCACTTTCATGCTTAACGTTAGTTGTATAATTTAATACCGTTTTCTTTGTTAAGCGTCTGTTTTCTTGCAGCTGTGATCAATCTGTTTTGCCAGACTGTCAACAAAGTTTATTTATTATTAAATAAACAACAGTAACGTTACGTCATGACTTATGAGGCAGTGCATTATTTCTAAGCTACAAAAATAAACATATCAAAATGAAGACTTACAATGAAATAAGAAATTAATGCTGAATGTTTGTTCAGCTGTTTGGAATAGCCAAACTTAAGTTGCATGTCAGCTGACGTTACCTCATTGATTATGAAAAGTTTATATTCACAGACTTTGATTGTTGAACATCGGTGTTTTGTGTTTGTATAGGCTGTGCTCCTCCACCTGGTACATATGACGTGAAGTCTGGTGAAATGAAGGGAGCTGTTTCATTTCATAAAGCAGAGCGCTTCAGAACAGCTTCCAGAAGTGAGAGAAGTTTTTCTTGAAACAACATTTAAGATAATATTTTCCGTTCTGAACCAAAAGGAAAATTCTGTAATCATTTACTCACCCCTCATGTCATTTCAAACTTGTAAGATTTGATCTTTGGAACACAAATTAAGGTATTTTTGATGAGATCTTTCTGTCTCTCAATAGACAACTAGGCCTATACAACTATCACTTTGATGCTTCAAACAGTTCATAAAGATATCTGGTAAAACTAAGATACATGATCGCTTTATGTGACTAAAAGGTTGAATTTAGACTTCTATCACATAAATATCATCACATAAACTTTCATTAACTCAACACATTAGTTGTGGTAAACGGAACCTCAAGCATGTTTGACGTGCAAGAATCAATGAGGTTCATTCTCGTGACGCAGCACGCTTGAGCTTCCTCAAGAGGTTTGTTCTTGCGCGTCAAGCAGGTTTGATTGAGATTTTTATTTTTACTGGTCAATGTTTGTAAAAAGCCTAAATTAAATCTGATCATCATATAATGCGATCGAGTCTCTTCAGATAATTTGCACTAAACCGCTTAATTTATATAGATACATTTTTCGACATCTTTATGAACTTTTTGAAGCATCAAATCAAAGTGGTAGTTGCGTTGCTGTCAAAGGAGGAACAGAAATCTCTCATATTTCAAAGATCTCAATTTGTGTTCCAAAGATGATCGAAAGTGAAAATGTGTCAGAGTATTTAATGACAGAATTTTCGATTTTGGGTGAACTATTCCTTCAATAATAAGAATATTTTAGGAACTTAAAACTTTAATATTTTTTTTTAAATATATTTTATGCTGATCAGCAGAGGCACCCCTGCCATCCCCTTCAAAAGAAGTACCCATGTCTCCAGTTCGGAGGACCATGTCTGTTGATGGTTTGGTAAGATCTGATCTTGTAATTATTTGCTAGTGGTCATACTGAAGTATTACTTTAAAGCTGCAGTCCGTAGATTTTTTTTGGGGGGGGGGGTTAAAAATTATCCAAAATACATATTTGAGAAAATGCATAACCAGCCAGTGCTCACAAAACTATCTGCTTGCCTCACCTCGGTTCAAAGCAGCAAGCTTGTAATAATGTTTTTAATTCCAGTGGTACTGGTGGATTTCCGCAGGAGATTCAAGCATGTCTTTGCGTCATTACGCCACATCTGTACACATAAAGGAGGAGTCATGGCTAGTGTAAGCTATATTGAGTGTGAGGATGTTTGAGGTGGAGATTTATAGCCTTTTCTCACAACATTTGATATAGTTAAACTTATCAATTTGATGGTGGATCCAGAAAGGTTAAAAAAATCACCAGTCACAACTAGAGATTCACCCGCTGTAAAATGCAAAAGACTTTGTTCGGACTTCGGAGTGGCTACAGAAAAAAGAGACTGCAACCGGACCCTTGCGAAAACAAGGCCACATATCGGAAGGACATTACATCACGCAATGCTTGCTTACGTTGTTAACATTAACAATTTGAGAACAAATGCACGGTTATGCATGGTATAACTTATAAGCGATTGTTAGATTTAATCAGTGTGATTTACTGTAATGTCAGAACCAGTACAAAGGATGTTTCTTACTAGTTCAGATGACCTTTTCCGGTAAAAAAATATGTGGTTGGTCATACTTCCAAAAATAATAATCTGTGATTCTTAATGCCAGTATCCACACTGGCGCAGTGACTGACAGCCTCATTCTCCTCAAACATTGTGTTCATCCACGCTGTGCCGTGTCGAGGGCATCGAAGAACAACTTGCATAAAGTTCATAATTCCGCGAATGACTGCAATTGCAGATTTCGAACAGCGATGGCGACAAAGAGGAAAAAGGCCAGACTGCAACTTTAATAAAGATGTACAATTTCTATTCCATGCTCTTTTTTTTTTTAATGTATAGAACAAAAAGGATTTTATCCATATAATGAAAGTCGCACACTTGACATTCATTGCATGGACAAATATACTGATTTATCAAAATATGATTTGTTTCACAAAAGAAAAAGAAAGTCACACAGGTTAAGAAATAATATAGATTTGAAACTAGTTAATGAAGACATCTTTTTTTGGACTGAAATCCTTTTTAAAATTACTGTGTTGTAATGCAACCTTTTGTTCCTATGGTTGTCTTATTATACTTATTGTTTTGTACTTTGGAAAAGGCTAGTATTATAATGGAGGTAAAAATAATTATGTATTTGCACGATAATGTTGGTCATTATCGCAATCGCAAAACAAACCCTTACTCATTTTAAACAACAAAACATAAAACGTTTTGACATGTTTAGATTAGATAATTAATTAAAAAATAATAATAATTTACTCACCCTCAAGTTGTTCCAAACCTGTATGAATTTCTTTCCTCTGCTGAACACAAAACATATTTTGATGAATGTCGGTAAACAAACAATTGATGGGTCTCATTGACTTCCATAGTATTTTTTTCAGTGGCGCCCATCAACTGTCTGGTTATCCACATTCTTCAAAGTATCATCTTTTGTGTTCAGCAGAAGAAGAAAATTCATACAGGTTTGGAACAACTTAAGGCTGCCACATTATTTGAAGACTTTAAATATCTTAAAAGTGTAAAACTTTGATTTGGGTGAGCTAATAGGATTAGTTCCCACCAAAGTGTACATACAATTTTTCATTAAATTGAATCTGACCTGTATATCAATCAATAGTATTTGCTGTGCTGTTTTGCTATTTGCCCTTTTTCCTCATATAGGCTGATGCATTAAGTTCCAAAAAGGACAAAAATAGTTTCACACTTGAGATGAAACATCAGAGACTTCTGGAGAAAGAGGTAAATTTCAAAATTATTCAACATTTTCTGGATGGCCATTTGTTGCTTTGAGGCCTGATCACTTTCTCTGGCCTCTTCTCCTAACCCTGACTGTCACTTCTAATGCTGGGGTATAGATCCGATCTTTGGTGCAGCAGAGAGGAGAGCAGGACCGCAGGCTGCTGAACCTGGAGGAAGAGCTGAAGAAGTTGGAGTCTAAATTGCTCGTGGCTGTCAGGGAGAAGACTGGCCTTGCTGCTAATGTGGCTTCTCTCGAGAGGCAGCTTGCAGAGTTAAAGAAAGTTAATGAGTTCCTGAAAACCAAGGTGATTAGTCTTTTTGTACCAGGGTGTTTTGGAACCTCTGTTTCTTAAGTGTTTTGTAGACTGCTTCAAGTTTACTGAGGAATGTCTTGGCACTTTGTCGCAGGTCTCTGCGGATACCACCAAGAAGAAGATCAATGCTCTTTCCATGGAGCTCATTGAGGCCAAAAATAAACTGGATGCCAAAGACAAGGTAAGTTCCCTCAAGTCACTTTATGGAGAGGTTTGTGTAACTTCAAGTTGCTCAGTGTAATTGTGAGTTTGTGCTTTTTGAACAGGAGCTGAGCTTCCTACAGATCAGCTCAGAGGGGAAAGTAAAGGTCTTGGAAACGGATCTGGAGACTGCCAGAACAACTTTTAGAGTTCTTCAGGAAAGGAACCAGGATCTTGGTGAGATTTGATCATGGATATTTTTAGATAGTCCCATTTTATAGAATCCATCTGAGGGGCTGTTTACACCTGGCCCCTTCATGTGTTTTGTCATTGGATGGCTATCTGATCGTGAAAAGACCAGGTGTAAATGCCCTCTGAAACGCATTCGAGATGGATTTGAATTCGACCGCTCAAACCACTTCAGGAGGTGGTCTGGGCCACGTTCCAGACGAAACTGGACAAGTGCATCTGGTTGTTAAAACCACGTATGTAAATTTTACTCCTCTCAAAAATGCTAAAATAAACCTGTGAGAGCATGTTATAGGCTAAATGTCATGTAGTCAGAAATGACGACGCTACTGCAACACTCATCACCTCAGATGAGAATCTGAGAGTCTATTCATCAAGCCAATGTGATAAATTATCACAAATCAAAGTGAAAGTCGCAGACTCTTAACACACAATCATCTTCATTAAAAGTCAAGAAACAATCATCTTACCAGTTCTGTTAACGCTCTCTCTTATTGCTGTCCGATTTTGATGTTAGCTGATTAATAAAATGCAGGAATATCTGTTGCTTTCGGTGACGTGCACTCCATTAAATATGCTGCGGGAATTGAAGATCGTAGTTATATCCGTTTTGCAAAAACACATTTATGTGACCAGGTGTTAATGGAATCGTTTTGATAAACCAGATAGCAATCCGATCTGAGAACACATGAAGTGTCCAGGCATAAACAGCCCCTGGCTGATGTTCAGTGCATCTAAGCAGAAGTCAGACCATGTTCAAAACAGAATACTAACATTATCTACTATTCAAATAAAGTGAAACAATATTATTTCAGTGGTTCCACTGCATGCATATGACCTCATCACATTGCTTTTTTTTAAATTAGCGAGTGGTATTAAGTTATCTTAATTAAAATCAAGCTAAATGACTACAGGGAATTCCATGTAAAAATGTCAACATTTTAAAGAGTTGAAGATCGTAAAAGTTCATAGTTAATATTATTTATGTTTCATCAATCACAGTGCTGATGGAAGTGTTAGGGAATTTACAGTTAAAGACCCAGGGACCAGATATGATTAATTAAGACCCGGAGTAAGAAGTGCAGTCTTTTTTTTTTTTTTTTTTTTTTTTTTTTACTGAAGATAGTTTGCTGTTTCATCAGACAGAACTCAACTTTAAGACTAACAAGGAGTTTGTTGGCCGCCCTGCTTACAGTTACATAGATCACAGCAATTATACCCTTCACCAAGGTCTAAGCTACGTCCTTGCTTCAGGTTGAATAGTTGTTATTGGCTAAGATGGATAAATGTTGTAAATTTCCACATGGACTGATAGACTGAAGCGTATCTCCATCGATTAGGCAGCTGACACTCTGAACCTGAAGTTAGGCACGTCGTGAACTTCCAGGTCTCAGATTTGTTTTGCTACTCACCAGCCTGTTCTGAACAAGTCAGTCAATCTCCAATAATGCTAGTTTTTCCTTAACCTGTAACCAAGAAGACTAAAACACACAGACACACAGCTTCTTCAAGGTTGCATTGGCCAGGCTTTAACTATAAACAGGAGTCTTCTCAAAACATCAAGACAACATGTTCTTTCTCTCAATGAGAGGACACATGTTAAAGAAGACCTTCCTCAAACACAAAACAAGTCCATATTTAATTTCTGGAAGCTGGGCTAAATGAGAAAGCCCTGTTACTGCATTCCTGACATGGGCCTAGGAGGGAGGAATGTATCACTGTTTTCACAAAAATATTAAGCACCACAACACCTTTGAAAAAATATTAAACATTTTACTGACCCCAAACTTTAACATTTGTTTAGAAGTAAAATGGTACAGTCAGGCATGTTGGAACCATACACTGGCATTTTAGAAACTATTTATTGGTTCAAATGACTCATTAAAGTTTGGTTGCAAATCAGATATCACAAGTGACTACAAGCTAACATTATTGCTTCTTATTAAACATTGTGTTTTAGAGGATCTTCATCAGGAGACAAGAGCCCAGAATGAGCAGATTGAGAATGAAATGGATAAATTGCACAGTGAGTTTGCATGCTAAGAAAAAAAGTTTGTTTTATGATGTCATTTGGGTTGGCTACATCTGACTTTTTTTTTTTTTTTATCTTCAAATGAAGACATAATCCAGGAGCTGAGGGAGGAGATAAAAGCCCTGCAGAGTTACTTGGACTCGGCAAATGAAGAGATTCAGGTATTGGTTTTGGTCAACAGAGTTTGACTCTTAAGCCAGTTGACATTTACTCACCGCTAAGGTTGAATCATCAGTCTTTGAAATCCTGCTTGGTTTGAGATAAGGTGTCTGTCTCACTCTCCAATGTCAAAGGATTTGCGGATTAAGCTCCAGGACAAATCCACCATGGAGCGCCGTGTCTCTGATGCTCAAGACAACCTCAGGTTAGAACTCTGTGCATTTTCATATTGTTGCTGTTGTTATGGTATCAGTGTTCATTTCTTCATTCATCTCTGCGTCCTGTCCAGTGAAGTGGAACAGAAGTTGGAGAAATGTACCGGTGAGCTGCAGGACTGTCAGGAGGTGCTGAAAGTTAAGGAAGAGGAGCTGCTGATTTCTCAGCAGGGGCTGCAGGACTCCCAGAAGGCTCTAGAAGAGAAGGAAAGTGAGCTGGAGCGGCACTTGGAGGATCTACAGGCCTCGCAGACCTCTCTGAAAGAGCTAGAGGAGCAGATGCAGAGAGGAGTTCAGGATCTTGAGGAGTCCCGGAGCGTGATTCGCCAGCAGGAGCAGGAACTGGCCCGAGTGAAGGAGATCTTGAGGAGGACCGAGGTAGAGCTGGATCAGCGTGTGGCACTCATGGGCGAGAGATGCTTGGTGCTGGAGGATGAAAGAGGTGAATGAGCTTTAAAATTAAGCATGAGTATTTAGAAAAAGCGCATTATATATAAGCACATTGTGGGATGAATTTGATTATTTGTTTGTGATTGTGTGCAGCCAGGACACAGGAGGAGGGTCTGCGACGGGTTCAAGAGCTCAAGGCAGAGATTAACACATTAGAGGAGAGCAGGCAGAAAGAGACAGAGGCTTATGAAAAACTGAAGGAGGAGCACTCTGCACTTACCAAACAACTGGAGGAGGAGAAGGTAATTAAGAGAATGTATAGGTGGTTTACGCCGGTGTTAGCTTTCTTTTACCATTCATTTCAATGGCAGTTGCTTGATTGGCATAGGAAGTGCGTGATTTAAAATCTTTGCTCATGGGTATTTGGTTCTGGATTCTGGTTTGAGTCAATTCCCATTTTTGAGCTTTTAAATGTCGTGTGACTAATCGTTCTTAAAATGAAAGCTTCCAAAACTGAAAATTGTCATTTACTCATCCTCTAATCAGTCAAACCCATAAGACTGATCAGGGCACATACCTTAAGTTAAGCCTTTATCAGATATGTTAAATGAAGCGTGAGAACCAAGGAGGTTCATTCTTACACATCAAGCGTTGTTCAGTTGAGCTTCTGTTTACCACTTTTGATGAGCTTTGTGTTAGGTCTGCATGATATTGGTATATATATCCACACTATAATAGATGTGCCAGCCGCGAAACCTTGACAGGCGTAGTAACAGTAGGGAAGGCGGGGCTTAGCGAAGGGTCAATTCACTGCTGTAAATTTATTGTTTGGACCTTTGCTGCTGAATATCTTTCTTTTTCTCCTATTCATTTCATTAGCTTGAGTACGTGTCTTGGGCCATGACTAGAAAAATTGTTTACTAACATGCCATTATGTGATTTTTATTTTTTTTATTGTGGTACTTCGAGAGTAAAAATCAATTGTGAATAAAAGTGTGATTTGATTTATACCAGCATGATGTTGACAATCAAGTGAAGAGTGCAACTTAAGAGTTAACTAAGTTGTCAAAGTCTCCTTGATCGTCTTTGTGGATTAGGCTAAGGTCTCTCAAGCTCTAATTTGTGTTGCTACAGACTCACAGCGGCTCCCTGGCTAGCATGCTTGAGCAACTGAGAAATGAGACTGAGGCTGAGAGGAGGCAGCTCGGCGAGGAGCTGGAGGACGCGCTCGAGGAGCTGTCAGAGCTGGAGAAGCAGGAGGAATGCAGTGGGAAGGCCATCCAGGATCTCACACAGAAGATCCAGACGCTGGAGCAGGAGCTGAAGAACAATTGTGCTGAGTTAGAAAAGTGAGAACTACTGCTAATGGAGTTTGAGATGAATCTTATCTCTGGTAAAAAACTAACAAGTTCTGTTGTCTCCTTTGACAGGAAGTGTGCCGAGATGCAGGCTTTAGAAGAGGGTCATGTGAATGCATTTAAAAAACTAGAAGAGGATCACAGCACCTGTCTTGCCAAGCTGGGAGATGTTACTACTGACTATGAGAGGTATTACTTTAAATACCAAAATGAACTATTCTTATGTTATTTAAAGTGATACTTCACCTCTGGAAAAAGTAAATGTGTATTTAAAATGGGTAATTTTTGTAGAAGAAATGTTGAATTATTTTTTAATTTGTTGCTTTCTAGACTGAGAAAAGCAAGATTAATTTATATTTGGCTTATGGGGATGAAAGACAACTCTCATAACGCACTTGCTTCGCTGCCCTAGGAGGCCATGCCTACCAGTAGTTAAACAGCAAGTCTAGGCTACTAGTGAGTCTCCGTGATGAGTCTGCCCGAAAATGTGTTTGAAATTTTTTTGTGTGTAATTCTTTAAGCACAAGACAGTCTCTGGCTGAGCAGAAGACCAAGGCAGAGGCTCAAACCCATCAGCTGCAGGAAGAGATGAACCAACTAAAACAACAGTTGCAGCAGGACCAGCAGAAACTCATAAGCTACCAGGAAATGCAGGGTAAAGAGCGAGAGGAGTATGCCAGGTCAGTATGCCGCCAGATCAGCAGTAATTATCCGTTACACTTCCCATATGCGTATGTGCAACTCCCACATAATTGATGACGTGGTCCAAGAACTAATGTCATTATCAATTATATTTAATAGTGTTGTTATTATTTAACCCTTTGACACGTACGATCACACAGGTGTACAGTGCATCACGTGATCTACTGCTAAATTCAAATGTGCTTTCACGAGTTGGCTGGAGCCGAGCAAGAGACTGCCACGCTCAGCACTTGTCATGCATCACAATTATTATTATTTTTATTTTTTTTAAGCTAATATCGCTCTCCAAACACCAAACCATTTAATGGATCACTATTAACAGTTTTTTTTATTTAAAAAGAAATCATTACCATAAATTTAAAGGAAACTTTTTAAAATGTATTCCTTTATAGCTGTAGATTAAAGTGGCAGTACACCATATCAGTTTTGTTAAGTATATTGATTCGGGCGGTCAATATATTTAACCCTTTAATGCATACAATCACACCGGTGTGATAAGAGCGTTTAGTGATCACCTGCTAAATTCAAATGTGCTTTTGTGTGTTGGTTAGAGCTGAGACAGAGACAGGCATGCTCAGTGCGGTGACGCATCACAACTATTCAGTGTTTAATCACATGATGTTTATTTTAGGTTTCTGACATTTAAATACACATACTACACATAAGTACTAGCTAAACAACAACCCAGCCACTTACTTTCGTGCACTTTGGGAGAAGTGGGTGAATTTACGTGTTGCAAATCTGACATTCAGATACTCTGAATTGCGGTGCAAAACTAACAGTGTGGTTAACCACGCATTATAGATCAACTTGTATGATACATTTTAAAGGTTTTTAAATGACAAAACGCATGCACTTATACATATTTGTGACTCAAAATATCAGATAGTTGATGAAGGCTAGTTTGTACAAAAAAATACAAGTTTAATTACCACATTAATGTGGAAACGGCATTAAAACAGTTTTTTTTTTTTTTTTTTTTTTTATATTTGTATTAACGGTGCTACTTTATGTATATGACGAGTCACACAGGTCCCGCTCGGTCTAAAATAGTCTGAATATCAACGCTTACTATAGGCATTTTGTAGCTGTTCAGAAGAAGATTAACAGTTTGGAAGATTGATTCATGATACACTCCCTCATTATATAAACTTTGCATTTTAATTTACTGCGTTATTTACACCGGGTTAAATGGCAAATATTAATCTATAACCCAACACGTTATTTTTCCCATCGCTAATAATGGCATCAAGTTTAGGTTGTATACACTGTTCTCACGCCATCAGTGGTCTGTAAATATCATACTTTAGCTGTTGAAAAGTAAATGTAGACTACTGTGTTACAGGATGCTTTTAGAAGTTCAGACAAAGCTGGCTCAGACAGAGAAAGAGTTGAAGCAGGCTGCAGAGACTCGGAGTGAGGAGCTGAGACTCCTGCAGGTGGAAGTGGAGCAGGAGAGAGCGCGTGCCCAGACTCTGCTCGACAGGGAACAGAAGAGGAGGCAGTCAGTGGAAGGACGTTCTGCAGAAGCCTGCAGGCTGCGGGGACTCGTGGACGAGCTGGAAAACCGGGTTTCTGAGCTGCGCGGGCAGGTGCTGGAGGAAAAAGACTCTTTTCTACGTCACGCTGTGGAGTGGCAGCAGGAGAGACGACAGCTATGCAGACAGATGGAGGAGGAGAGACAAGACTTTCACAAACAACTCGCTGAGGCTCAGCTGCAGAGGTGACAAAGTTAGAATGCGCTCAACAGGTCTCAAGTACATCATAGTGTCCTCATTTAGTCATTCTCTGTGTGCATTTCGTTGTTTTTGGTTGTTTATTCCCTGTATTGTCATTTGTTCACCTCAGCACGTGTGATTCTGAGATGCAACACTGGAGAAATTTGTATGAAGAGCTCTATGCTAAAGTTAAACCATTTCAGGTAAGCAAATTTTTGTTTGTATGTATATACATATATACATATAACTTTTTTCAGACATGAATTCTCTCATTTGTCCTCTTATTCTGCTTATTCTGGTCCTCAGGAACAACTGGACAACTATGCAGCGGAGAGGAATGCTTTGTTGAATGAGAAAGGATCCACGCAGGCTGAGTTAAACAAGTTAGCCGATGCCTATGCAAATCTGATGGGCCATCAAAACCAGCGACAGAAGATTAAACACATGGTCAAACTCAAAGAGGAGAACTTGGAGCTCAAACAAGTAAGGCATTATTCATAAGGCAGTTGTCATTGTTTGATTTGAAGCTTTTGGTGCGTAGCTGACTGTGTCCATGTGTTCTGTAGGAAGTGTCTAAGTTAAGGGCACAAGTGGGGAAACAAAAGCAAGAGCTGGATCGACTCAAGTCCAGCCAGGTGCCACGGAGGTTCGACCCCAGCAAGGCTTTTAAACATGAGCTCAAAGAAAACCAGCAGCCCACCTCAGCTCTTACACAAGGTGAATTATGAAAAAGACCTGGATTGAGTTTGACCAGTTATTCGTAATTTCTTACTTGGATTGGAACAAAGTCCATACTAGCAACTGGGGTGGGTGATATGAGCGAAAATTTGATATCACAATATTTTTCACTGTCCGGATGATATTGATATATTATATTGCGATATGAAGGGGGGAAACATTGGAATAACATTTTAGTACACCTTAGTTTAATTACATTTAATCAATTTTCATTGGACGTAGACCTGAAAAATATTTTTTATTGTGCCATTGTTTTTCTCAAAAAGTGCAAACGTACAATTTGAGGTAGGCCTAAATGCACTTATGTCTTTCCACTTTTTGCTCATGTCATGAGTACCGGCAGCGGGGTTAACTTTATTCATTTCTGAGTGGGAGCTGTCTTCGGGTGTGCTCCGTAACTGGTAAAATGTTGCTCGCATTTAGGTGTATTCCTCATTTGCGAACATGCATCGTTTACAAATGATTAAAGAGATTGCTGCTTTGGCTGCAACAACACAGTGACACAACTTGCATAGTATTGTTTGTTGGTCGATGTCGGAGGTTTTGAACCCAAACCATACGACAGAGGAGCCCCCCCCCCCCCCCCCTTCTTTTTAATCAATTCTTCAACATGAATTTCTTTGTTCTTTTCACTGTAGTCAACATTTGAAGTGGATCAAAACCTTTCATCAAAGTTATACATGAATTTTCAACAATACCCGTTCTTGTCTTAGGACAACGTTGAACTCGTAGGACAACGTTGTTGTGGTTTTTTTATTTTGTTTTGTTTTTTGATCCACTTCAAATGTTTACTGCTGTAGTTAAGGTTGATTCTGCGATCTCTTGTCCAGTTTGTTTGCTGGCTTCTATGGCTGCAATACACCGTTTTCTGGCAACCTGTGGTGGCGGAATACTATTGTGTAAACTGGCAGACCAGTAAAAAAGATACCCATTCTGATGTGGAAAGAACATTTTTACTATAGTATAGTACTATATTATAGTGTACTATACTAATAAAACCACTAAACATTTGGAATCTAGGAATTGACAATAGGCCAAGTTCAGATGACCTAAGAGACTGGGTGGGCAGGTATGGGTGGAGGTCTGATAGATATAGAGGTGCAAGACCCAGCCTTAAAGGTTAGGACTACCTTACAACGAATACGTGATGTAACAGGTAATCAGTAAAGATCATGGAGGTGGGGAGTTGTGAGCACTGTTTAAAGCATCGAAAGCTTAAATTGGTCTAAGAACAATTGCCACCAATGGTCTCTACGATCAACTTTGGCATACGATGCTTTTAGGAAGCACACCCCAGGTAAGCACTCTCACAGCTGTAATTTTACATACTATAGCCTTGTAGTTTTTTTTTTTTTTTTTACTGTTGCAGTAGTCCAAATGAGAAGTGCATAAATTGGGTTTATGCATCAGCCAGATTGTGGACTGGAGATGTGCAATATAACGCAGGTGATGGAAATAGTTTAACAACTGAAGCAATATGAGAAACAAAGAAAAGAGGAATCAAATAAAATGTCAAGATCACATACAGGGAAGGAGGATTTAACAAAAACCCCATGTATGTCAAGACAGGTCCATTCTATTTACAGGTACAGTGGAGCTGATCAGCACTATTTCATTTTTTGTTGTCATTTAGTTTAAGAAAATTCAAAAACATCCAGTGTTTGATAGCTCTAATACATGCAGTGAGTCAGTCAGAGATGAAATATCAGAGGAGGTGGTAAGATGGATTTGGACGCCATCAGCATAACAATGAAAATGAAGTCCATACTTGCGGATCACCAAGTGGCTGCATGTAGATGATAAAGTAACGGACCGTGAACTGAGCCCTGTGGGACACCCTGTGTCAGTGGAATTGTGCTGGACTTCTACTCTGCATGGTGATCTAGTACTTTCTATCAGTGAGATGAGAAATAAACCAGGCAAGAGCAGAAACACTGATTCTGAAATCAGAAAGACTGGAAATGTCAATATCATGACTGTAGACTAACTTGTATGTTCTTTTTATTACACAATTAAAATCTAATTTGCTCTTTCCAGGGAACAAATTTCGTTAAACTATCACTAAAGGACTTTTGAGGAATATCCCTGGACTATGGATGACTGCTCAACATGGACACTGAACAAGGATAGTTCAGCACTGCTTCTTCGGAGTCTGACAATGTAGATCTTATTTATGTTCGTTTTGTTTGTGTGTGAATTTAATACAGTGGCATTTACATTGTTACTGTCACTCAATATCTATATATAATTGACAACCCCCCTTTTTTAGATGTTGCTCTTGACTAATTTGACTACAATGGTGAAAATGTTGATATGGATTTGCTCACTTAGGATTTTATGTTATCTGATTTTGTTCATCACCGGGTGTGCTATTATCTTTAAAAAGTTCAATGTTTGCACACTCTTTAAGTGTCCAGCGAGTCTTGTTAAATTTTAGTTCTTAAAATATTATTTTATCATTTTATTTAATTATTTCTGCCACTAAGCTTAATGTCAAAACTATAGAGCTATGTCAGTGAACACTTTTAGATTTAATAAAATACTTGCTTTTCTCTGTCCTTGCTCTGTCATTGTGATACATGTATGCCATAATTTTTACTCTAGAAGGACATTGTATTACACGATCATGCATTTCTCATCAGTTTGAGAGCTTAAAATCATGGATGTTCCAGTAGAGGGCACTAGAACACAAGGCAAACCAGTAGCCTACATGTTTCTATGCATTTAATGCTGCTTTTTGGAAGAGCCTTTGTTCTTTAAGCTTCCATTTAAAATGACAAGCTATCAAGCATGTTGTTTTTGTATATAATGATCATTTATTAACCTCTTCAACCTTGACATTACTTTTGCTTGTTCAGCTGCAGTAGTCTTCAAGGTGGTAGATGGTGCAGGGCCTGTGGCAGCACCGTTCCACAATTCCTCTCTTCCTCTTCATCACCTTCTCTTTTAATGGAGCGACCTCATAATCTGCCAAATTTGAGAGCAAGACTGGGAGAAGAAGTGGATGCTATTAATTCTTTAACTAAATTTTTACACAAAAGCATAATAGTTCTTCTTTGAGTGTTGCTGTTTGAGCAAGAAAAAGGTCCGAAAAGATACAAAGCACAACATTCTCTTTCTGAACTTATTTAAATGTAGTATTTGAGTTTTCTTAGAAGAACCTACACGTCACACTATTCAACATTAAAATAATTAATTGAATGGCCAAAAAAGGGGTGAGAGATATTTCATAGGCTATGTGAAACGCCTCTCGGGCATGGACGTGATGCTCCTATTTTTTAAATGGGGAAACATAACATTCTCCAAAAATGTTTGCCAAGCTTACGATTAAATTTCATATCGGAAATAATCAATGAAATATGACATCTATCTTTTAAATTTTGTTTCTTAACGCTCGAATCATGACATAGAATGGCTTTTTCAGGCTGGATCAAGCTAATGCGCATGCGCAGTGGAAGCGCGCGTCTGTCTGACTGTCTTACGGAGATTCAAATTCCAATCCGTGCACACCGCCAAGCGAATGGCGACTTTCCCATTCAAAACAATACGAGTAAAACGCGTCTTGTGTAATTCTATTGTCTTTGTTCATAGTAAGCAGAGCGTTACTGATCATGTAAAACCTGTAACAAAAAAGTAGCCAATTCTAGTAGACGGTAGAGTCCTCACCCAGCAAGTTATCCAGGTCCCTCCTGCCTCTGTTGGAGTGAAAGAATCCTTTAGCCCCACACACATGGTAAAGTGCATCCACCAAGTTGGAGCCACACAGATGCTGTGATGGAGTAGAGAGGGATCCAGACAGGGAGGCCAACAGCAGAATTATTGTTGCGGCCTGTAGCAACACCATGATGGGCAGAAGCTGGACTTTTACTGCCTGGAATGAATGTGTAGCCTATATGAACGAAGAGCAGCCTGCTTTCTATTTTTAATTTAATAGTTAACTCCTACAAACGTAAATACATTTGGATTCCCACTTACCTTTCCTGAGTGAGCACAGTCAATCAAGAGTGGTCTGGATGGATGGAAATGTGCTGCTTAAATAGCTTCCCATTGGCAGGCCCTCGCTCTTGATGGCATCAGCGGAAAAACAAAAGTCCCATGTCATAGCATGACTCCTTGTCATCTTGCTAATAAGTATTACTGTAATGGGCTTTATTACGATCAGATTAAAATGTACAGAGTGTACAGGTCATGAGTGTATTTTAGTTAGGTATGCTATCTTTTTTTGTTTTTCTTGCTGGGTTGTTTAACTAAACAATCCAACAGGATGCAGGTCCTTGTGGACAAATGATAGCAGGAAATAGTTCTCAGAAGTGTTGTGAGTGTCAAGGATAAAAGTGAGTATTTTGAAAGCATGTGGATTCCAGAGGTGTCTGAAGGAGCACAAGGCCCACTGAAAAAAAAAGTGTGAAGCTGCAGTTGAAGAGCATCAGCATCTTCACCTTTTAAGTTTCTTCAAATGTTAACACCAAGGGACCCTCAGATGACCGGTCTAATGGGACCCCCTGAGGTAATTCAATGCCGTCTTTCACTTCTCCCTTCAACTGTGTGTTATGAGGCCATTATCATGGGGCGGTGAATAGAGCTTTAATCAGACTTTTAATGAATTACCATATTAACAGCATGAAAGCAGGTCACCTTGAAGAGGAATATTTTAGAAATCACTTCGTATTTCTCCAGATCCATGTCAATTGTTTTTATTATAGTATTATAATTAGCCTATATTATATTTTTATATTATGGTGAATAATACACAATAATATTCTAAAAATCCTAAATGAAAGGCACCTATTATTCTAAATAAACATTGTTATTAGTAATATTTAATATGTAATATTTAATAAAGATATTATACCATTAATAAAAAAAAAACAATAATTTATAAGGATATTATTTGTATAAATTCTTATTTTAGGTATTATATTTTGTTATGTCCAATATTATGAAATATATGCTGCAAATGAAAGAGAATGACTGTTCAAAATAAAATGAAAGACTATGGCTGTCTAATAATATAATAATAATGTTATAAACTAGTTATATAATATATAAACTCATATAATGTATTGTAATAGTAAATAAATAATTTATGTAATGGCCAATATACTGCATGTGACGCTTCAAATGAAAGGTACAGACTTTTCCATTTTCCTAAACATTTATTAATAATGAATATATTTTATTTTTCAAATTTCATATTATTAAAATCGAATAATTGTTATTACAGATAACTCAAGCAGATTTAACAAGCCTCATTAGACCATTGTAATGAATCAATTCAAAATTGGCATAGAAAGCATTCATATAGTGTTCACGTTGGTAGAAACAAAAACACCCCCGACATGATGGCCTGAATCCTGTCCCTGTCTCAAAGGAAGAGGAAGTAGTCGAAATATGCTCTCACTAAACCATAACAAGTACATTTTATTTAAAGCTGTCTCGTGTCATACGCACTGACAGGAGGAAAGCCAAAGTCCGACTCTGTTTTATAGAAAGAACGTGCTCTTCGTCGGGACACTGAGTCTGTCAGCCTGAAACAATGACAGGCTCTCCTGACGTCTGCTCTCCCTGTCCAAGCAGTGACAGTCCGTAATTCAGCACTAACCTCTGCCGTGACCTACCATTCCACTCCCACTCTAAAACATGCCAGACTGGCGTTTGCACTTTCACTGTCCTTTTTCTGCAGATTTACGGTGGAATACGAGCTGAGAGATCTACAGCGAAGCCGAAATCCGCACCAAAATAGCCTATCAAATTGAGTGTGTTTTTTTTTTCCTTCTCTTTCTTTCAGGCCGCACACACATACTGTCCTGCTTATATCGGGAAATGATGAATGTTGCCACAGAATGATGGAGCTGAGTGAGAAGATGAGTTGACAGTTGAGAAAATGGCTAAATGTCTCAGATATGACAAATCCCCAAAGAATAAAACAACAAGCCCGAGGTACGTCTCTCTTTATCTCTTTGTAAAGAAAGAGGCATTTCTGAAGTGCTTGGTAATTGCCCTTTTAGTCCTCAGCTGCAAGGGAGAAAAATGGAATATGAACTGTTGGAATTGAGTTTTGTCTCATTTTCTTACTGCTGTGTCATCTTCAATGTGATCGATGCCGGTGTTAGTGGGCATATTTTCTCTCTGGAGATTGCTTTCAACATTCCTCCTCCTATAAGCTATTCAACTATGATTCTTTTTTGCCATTAAGGAATATTTTCAGGAGCATTCTCTGCCAAACATACCCAGCAGTGAGCTTTATTCTGAGCATGATAACCTATTTGCAGTCTTTTCACCACTGGCCCTCTATGAACCCTTACCAGGAGATGTGTTTTGCGGCGCGGTTCAGAATTGAAAAGTTTTGTCAGGCCTCTGCAGAATGAAGATGTGCTGGAGTCGGCAGGGTGAGATATGCAGTGTATTGATCAACCTGTGCTGGAAAGATGGGGTAATTTTCTGGGTTCAGCGTTGAGGAGTGGGGCAGACAGCAGGATTTTGGTATTATCGCAGTGCAAATGGAGACGGATGACAGGGGGCCGGGGGTGTTGCGTTTGGCAATGCAGGGAAGCAGACTGTAAAACGACAGAGGTTAACCGTCTCCTCTGCATCCACCACACGGGTTAATCGATACACTTGGCCCTCCGGGGGGTCTGCCGTATGGATGGTACTCGTGCTCCAAGATTCACTGTTGGGGAATGGAGACATGACAAGTGGGATGCGTCAAACAGGTTTTGTACCCATCTTTTTAATTCCTTTATTTATTGATCATACACCCAAAACGAAACCAAGACATTTAAATGTAAGCCTTACTTAACCTTTTCACACGTAAGTTTAAACGTTTTTCAAGACGACCGTTATTGATCGTAGTATCACGTTATGATTTCTATGGAGACGCGTCATTGTTCGTCACACCGCAGCCACAAAAGCTGAATGACTGATGATCTGCTTTTATTTCCTTTTTATTCAGAATTTCACAAATGTCACAAATTTTAGCTACAGCAGGATGTATCTGATCTTCTGTTCTGATATTCATATATGTGCAATTGGACGTGTTTTGTTGTTCAAACACCTATATAACGATCACGTTACTTGAGCTCTATTAGCAACGTAACAAGACAAAGTGGTGCCAAAATGAATAGGAGTCAATGGAACGTTAACGGCAGGTGAAGTTCCAACACATTCTCATCCTTTGGCGTCATATAAGTGACGAAAAGTAGGAGGAAAAGAAAATCCCAATGAAACTTTTCTGAAGACAGTCAGTTCCCTTTAGAGAGACAGTTCTATAAACTGCCACCCCCAGTTCATTTTTTATATTTTTCTTCCAA
Organism: Pimephales promelas; assembly: GCF_988280905.1. Taxonomy (NCBI): domain Eukaryota; kingdom Metazoa; phylum Chordata; class Actinopteri; order Cypriniformes; family Leuciscidae; genus Pimephales; species Pimephales promelas. The sequence continues at coordinate 19,961,315 of NC_142777.1, forward strand.
TATTTCGAGCATCGCAAACAGTGAGCTTTCTTCTTCTGCCTGTCCCGTCTCTGGCCTGTGTTAACGTCTTGTTTACAGACTTTGAGATTTTCCACACAAACATAATTTTAAGAAGTGATAGCAATGAAGTTTGTGTGCATGGCCGGATCAGAGATCAGAGGCCACCATGAAACATAAAATCATGTGTAAAAAACTGTCGATTGATTGGCTGGTGTATCTCTATAAATAGTGCACTTCCTTTTAAATAAAATGTCAGCCACCAATACATGATGGAAAGATTGTTCTTTGAGGCTGTGTGGGCTGAAATGGTTACTTTGAATTGTTGTCAGTAAGGTCTGAGATTCTGCCTAATTGCCAGATTTATATCAGAACATCCCGAGTTTTATGAACTATTGGCTTGAGGCTTTTCGGCACGGTTTCATGTGTTTGGATGTCTAGCTGGGGCCATTAACTGGCAATCATTTGTGGACGTGTAGTGTAGCAGAAGCTCGAGCTCACTTCAGTTGAATGCTAATGCATTAAGGAGTCTTTGATGTGGTGATGAGGGCTGATCCTTGTGTGAAATAAGACTCTGTTTTTTTGCAAAGGCACATCGCGGTGTCCTTCCATTCGAAACCCCTCCGCAGGAGGCCAAATAGATCTGTGAACCAAATCCCATTGTAGGCGTAGTGCAAGACTGAATTATCCCTCCAAGCCTCACGCCCTCTTTTTCTAACGTCTATGTTTTAAATTGGTAAGGGAGTGATTCAGTCTGCGATACCTGTGGGGCTACTGAGTCCTGCTGTTATGTAATTTCTCATATTAAATCCTTTTTCAACTCATCTTGCGACCGACTGAGTGAATGTCAAGGGTAAAGGAGAGCCGGAATGTCTTTCGCTTTTAATGTCATTTGCTTTTTATGTTAATTGTTTTAAGAGGCTTAATCTGCCTCCCTCTCATCAGCAGTGACCACATGTCTCAAAAACATTACTAGTCCATGGCAAATTGTGACACATTGAAAAATGAGCCCCTGGTGTTAGTCATATATGTAACATCAAAAGAACAGTTGCATTCATTAAGAAGGACTGTTTATCCTGACCTCAGACGATGATCAAAATCAGGATGGCTTTTCTTTGGATAACTCCACTTGTTTCTTCGGATAACTCAAGTTTTGGTGTGTGTTTTATTATAGGAAATTGAAAATAGGAATGCTGGAAACAGGTAGCCTGGGAAAACCCAGACAACTTCCGGCAAATTTAGATTTGCTCTGAAAGTTAGTCCGGCAAAAGCTCAATCAAGCGCATTTCCAATCCGTCTAAATCGCGGCACCAATCAGAAACGTTGGGGTGGGGTTTACACGATGACGACAGTGCTGGGATTTTGAAGCAGATTTTGTAGCCTACATTACAAAGATGGAACATCACTCGTTCGGATCCGCTATCGGGTCTGTTTTAAGCAATTTGAACGTTTCCTTTTTGCTAAAAACCGAGCAAAAACAACACTCTTAGATGTTTCTCCACCGCTCTACAGACATCTTCTCCTTCATCGCTCTGATTGGTTTTAGGTCTACCCGCGATGTCTGTTGGTGACGTCCGTTGGAAACCTTTATTGGCAGAAAACTAATCATTGTTATAGCTCAACAAGAAAGAGCTTTATTTGTAGCAACAGTGTACCAATTGCATGCCATTTAGCAACACAAGTCATCCAGATTTTATTAAAGGGATACTCCACTTTTCTTGGAAATAGGCTCATTTTACAACTCCCCCAAAGTTAAACTTGAGTTTTACCGTTTTCGAATCCATTTAGCCTATTTTCTGATATTTAGAAGAATGTCAGTAACCAGATAGTTTCTGGTCTCATTGACTTCCATAGTAGGAAAAAAATATACTATGGGAGTCAATGAGACCAGAAACTGTATGGTGACTGATGTTCTTCTAAATATCAGAAAATCGGCTGAATGGATTCAAAAATGCTAAGAACCCAATTGTTTAACTCTGGGGGAGTTGTAAAATGAGCCTATTTTCAAAAAAAAAAAAAAAAAGAAGTGGAGTATCCCTTTAACATGATATTGTAATATCAATCTAGCTTACTGCAATGTGCAACAATTGCCTCATATTAGCCACAGAGCGAACACACAGTAACGTTAACATGACTTTCAACAATGTATTTTTAGGATGATTGTTTTGATCAAGTAAACAATTGCCGCATATCCCAACAGTTTTAATTAGCTGCCTAATAATAAAGTGACCTGTATGAGTAGTAATTCAACACTTGTGGTTGTTTCATTAGAATGAAATAAAATAATTTGATTTTAAGTAATCAAATGTAACTGTAACTAAGTACAAGTTCAGGTTATCCTAATCGTAACTTTAATTGTAAAATGCAAAACAAGAAAATGAAAGCAACGGTAGTGCCACGTGTGGGTTTTGCACCTTGTTCTTTTCTGTCATGTGTTCCCCTGTCTTTTCATGTTAGCTGTTCCCCGTTTTTATTGATTAGTCTCCCCAGGTGTTTCTGATTAGCCACACCCCCTTCTTTGAGTTTGTGTCCTGAATTCTTGTTCTGTTCATTTGCCTTGGATTACTTGTTTGTTTATGTAATCAAAGTGCTTGCATTTGGATCATGCTTCCTCCTTCTCTACTGTGACGTAACAGGTAGGTACATATTACCTTTTACCTTGTTTTCAATGGTTGATATCATGTTACACATAATCTCCATTGGTGTCTACATACAATTGTGTTGCACTTTATTTTAAGGTGTCCATATTAGTGTTATTTTACTTCAGTACTTAGTAATATTAATGAACTACAGGTACTTACTATAAGTTAAGATTAGGGTTTGCTTTTTATTATTTTAGGGTTTGATTATTATTGTAACTACATGTAAGGTGCAACTACGTTAAAAAGTGTTACCTAAATTTGTGCTAAAATATTATAGTACATTTTAATTGGATGCTCAGCCTTTGACATTAAGATCAATCGATATGTAGAATGTCCTTCATTTTACCTGCATGATTAAGTACCTTCTGCAAAATACAAAAAATAAATAAATAAAATTCTACTGTTTTTGTAACCCATTTAGAATAGGTGACAAGCCCCCGCTTAAGAATCTCCTCTCTGATCCACTGTCCCAGAGGGTTCCTTGGCCTTGCTGCATGCATAATAATGTGATCCGATTAATAAGAACATGAGAGAACTGAAACCTGACATATGCATGCTTTAAAATACACTTTATGCTCAGCAAACCTGGCAAGTGCCGAGATCAGGAGTTATGGTGTTCGCTGCCCTGGGTCTAAGCCCTTTGAAATCAGCGGCTGACTGGAAAGACTAATCTCTTTGATCAGGGCCTGCCTGACACATCGTCATAATTCATCCTAAGGTCCAAAGCACTGGGCAAAGACAAAAATCGAACGAACATCACACCATGCATTAACAAAGCTGACGTTTTCAATGACAGTGCAGCAATTATTTTTTTTTTAAGACAAATCTGAAGTATTTACAGAATATTTAAAGGGATACTTCTCCCATTTGCATTAAGCTTTGTATCTTTAGAAACCCAGTCATATTTTTGAATGGTCATGGTTTATTCCCTTATTTTTCCCTGAGATGGGAGAAATACACTCTAAAAAATGCTGGGTTATTTTAACCCTGTTTTGGGTAAAATATGGACAAACCCAGCCATTGGGTTAAAAATTTAATTTAAAAATGTAACCCAATAGCTGGGTTTGTCCATATTTTACCCAAAATTGGGTTAAAACAACCCAGCCTTTTTTAGAGTGTATGGATTTAAGTGTTTTACTTCCTGCTTATTATGACGTAAAAATCGTAATTTTGCGTCATAATAAGCAGGAAGTCACATTTCATTGAAATGTGCAGAGACTACAAACAGAAGCTCATTATTATTCCAGGGTGTGGGACCCACTCACCCTACAGGCCTATTACAGATCAGTGGGTGGGACTTCACTTGCAGATACTGAAATCAATATCCGCCATCCTGTTTTTGGAAGCTAAACTAACAAGCGCTGTAGAGATAGGAAGTTATGGCAATGGCGGAAGAAACTAAACATGATATGGAAGAAGAGGATTTTGAAAGTCTGCTGCTCGAATCCGATGTTCGTGGCTATCTTTACGAGTCACAGTATAGTGAATATCATCTGAGGCTGATGGAGGAACAAGAGGCGGCTGCCTGTCGCGGTCGATTTCAACTATGGCATTTCTCCTGGACAAAATCTCTGAATCAGATGAGCACATGGACGTTTGTGTTGTGATATGAACCATCCTAGTTGAACTGACTGAACATCCAGGTATCTTGCAGTAATACACCATATTTAGAAGGAAATACAAAAGAGGAGTAATTCACTAATGAGTTTGCCAATGTAACGTTAACAGGGTTTGTTGTGGGAAGGAGGCGGGAATCGGCGAACATTTAAAAATTTTAATAGTAAAATGAACAAATACAAAACAAAAGTATAAGCCAACAACCCCTAATTGACGACCGATGTCCACACACGACATAAAATCAGGCCTGTTTCTCTCTCGATCTGTCGTTTATGCTCCCGCTCCTCTGAGAGAGATACGAGACCGGTCGATGCGTCTCTTGTCTTTCATTATCACTCACGCCACCTGCCTCGTGCCGTCCTCTTGCGCCGCTCTCACGTGCGTGCAGTTTCAGATTAGTGGGTGTGGCTTGCGGAGCTCTGCAATGTGGTGCATTGTGGGTGGTGTAGTCTTTTATACAAATGCACCCTTCGGTTATTGTCTTTTCTCGGTCAAGAGGGCACCAAATTCAAAAATTCTTTTACATTTCGACTACATATATGATCCACTTTCAATAAAGATTAATGTTGAAATGGGTGAAATGCTCCTTTAACCATGCACGCACTCTTATTTAATCAGTGAAATACTCAGATTTAAGTAGAGCTTGGGTGAAAAAACAAAACACCTATATAGCACAAAATCATGCATATTCAAAACTGTACACCCACTCTTCTAGAGGGCCGAGTACTTTTTTGCATTTCACAGTGATCAGAGGAATTAAATCGTTATGCATTGCATCCAGTTCCAGGCACATTAGCTGGTGTTGATTTTAATATCAAAGCCTCTTCGCCATCAAGAGCAGTGCTCCAGATCTCATTACCCGGCCATAATAGATGAGAGGCAAAGCACACCTGTCACATGCCTCGCCCACCTGCTAACAGAACTACAGTTACTGCAATAGAGATTTTACATCAAATCCCCAGGTTAGGTTGACCATAAGTTTGGTTTTACTTAGATGAATGTGATTTTACAAAATGGAATTCATTTTGATCAAATGAATTATTAATTTTGAGTTATCATAAAACCACCATCACAATGAGCAATCGCAAACACCAGTCGGATGAGGAAAGACCGCTGTCCATCACAGTATTCAGGACTGCAGGTAAACTCAGCTGTAGCCGAGAAGATAACTTATCTGATAGCAAAATGATCTCGAGACATATGCATGGAGACAGGTTTAAGAACAGAAAACACAAAGAGCAGTTAGAAACTTCGCTTGGCACACCGTTATCTTTGTGTCTCTGCAAGGTCTGTCAGCGGAGTTTTCGACCAGAGCGTGTCGTTTTCTCAACATGAACGTGAAATAATACACGTTAACTGTTTGATAATTGGCTCAGTATGCTTTATTACCTTTTTTCCCTTTGGTGCTGCTGGAGCTTAAATGCTTGGAATTTTTTTTTACACATTTATTTTAATATTTTTAACTAAAAGAAAACATTAAAGGGGGGGAGGGTGGGGGGGTGAAATGCTATTTCATGCATAGTGAGGTTTTTTTACAATGTTAAACAGTTGGATTCCCATGCTAAACATGGACAAAGTTTCAAAAAATAAGTTGTACGTTTCATTGAGTATTTCTGTGCTCAAAATAATCGTTCCTGCTTGTCACAAGTTTCGGAAAGTTTTTTTTTTTTTTTTTTTTCCCGAGTATGGGCGCGTATGACGTCAGATGCGCCGGAATGTCCGGAATGATACGGTCCGGTCCTAAGGGCACTTCTCTCGGAAGGGTGCGCGCGCAGCTGTTGAGCGATAGCCATGACCTATGCCCATCAAAGCGCTGTGCATCGGCTGCGCTGCAATATGTCACCAAAGAAGTGTGTTTTTGGTTGCCAAGGCAAGACAACACTGCACAGATTCCCAAACAATCAAGTGTTAAGGGACAAAGTGGATGGAGTTTGTTTTTACAGAACACAGTTGTGCAAGTGTTCTTGTTTGTTCCATGCATTTTCGAGGATGATTGTTTTATAAACAAGGCCCAGTTCGAAGCCGGATTTGCTAATCGTTTAGTTCTCGAGGATGGAGCAGTCCCACTCCTAACACTAAAGGTTAAAGGAGAACTCGGGCGCAAAACGTACCTTTGGTCTAATTACACATTGGTACATAGTCAATCGTTCTCTGAGATTTGTTTACATGATTATTGAATGTAAAGAGTTTTATCTCTAAAAACTGTTTAGCTTATAATGCTGTATATGTGGCATAGAGTAATGAAAATAAAAATCGCTAGTTAATACCACCAACAACGCTCAAAATAGCCCAGCACTAATGCGGTAGCATAATCAGGGCCCCTGCATGCAAAGCGAAGCATTGAGAACTTTGTAAGTGTACAGGCCGTTTAATAAGAAGATATTTTGGTAACACTTTAAAATAATGGTCCGTAAGTAGCTATGCAGGAAGTAATAGGTAGTACTGCATTAACACCGAACTTAATACTATTAACTAATATGGAACATTGTTTTGTATCTGGTCGGTATTGAAAAGTCAGATTTTTGCAGTGACTCATTTTTTTTAAAATGGCGTTTATCGCATTTTGGAACCAAACTCTTCACATTTTATCATGTTGTGGCAAATTGAGCACCTGGTTTGTTACTTGCTTGTAGGATTGCACAATTTATGTCTTCAAACTTCTGACTGGTAGCAAATGTGAATTTCTCCAACAAGATTTGTTTGTCCTGATGAAACATGACAGCATTTACAAAATGCTTTTTTTGGAGGGTAATTTTCAGTCAAAAGGCTTCTGTCAATTTTTGTAGCAATTCCTTTTATTTTTAAAAACATCTAATATCCTCTAATTTAATCTTTGTGTGCAAACGCACAAAACCCTCTTAACGTTAAATAAATAAGGCAACCAGTGGCCACCAGTTATGTGCAGCCATTTCCCTTGAAAAGTGCTCTTTGATTTATTAGAAGATCCTGTACAATGGGAGCTTTAATGCATTTTATTAATGTTTTATTTTATGAAATTGGATGAAAGGGGTCATGACAGTCATTAAGCAGATTAATGCTGTATGTTGGGTAAAGAAGATGCAATAAAGCTAAAAGTTAATGCTGTCATGGCTGCGGAAAGAGGCTGATGGCAAAGCAAGCTGGGAAGCAACTAATAGACATAATTCAGTAAGGTAATGTCTGTTAACCACAGACAAGATGGATATCGCTTGGCAATATTATGGAGTGTGTCGAAGGGTGCAGGCACATTTACGCACATTATTTATGCCCAGTAATGAACACCATAATGAAAAGTGGACACAACTATAAATATGAAGCAGGAGTAGATCTTGCCTGATGGTCATTGGTGCAATTAATATGTCTCACCAAATTTTGCTTTTTACCACACGGCGTAAATATCATGCAAAAACTTGTATCTTTGTGAAAATTGTCTCCTGAGACAAAATACAGCCTTTTTATGAGATTGTTTAAAGTACTTTACACACTGCTAATGAGTGAGACGTGTCAAAGTCTTATTTTCAAAAGCTACCCGACCTGTTACAATTGCATTTCTTTTAATGATAATACCTGGTCCATGCACAATATTAAAATTACCTTCCTATATATAGTGTTTATTCTGCAGATCTGTGGATTGTCCCACACTCATTTGTGTAATACTGCTTCAATTATGCATTATAACTGCAATATAAAAGCACTAAACCATAGACATAAAGGTCTGTAGCAATATTCTCCTACATCTCTCGCATGGCTGTATTATGCTGTGTTGCACATTCAGGTGTAAGAGATCTCGGTGTGCTCCTGCAAGGTTGACTGTCACGCAGTGTTTATTTGTCTATGCAGCTTGGGGTGCTGAAACATGGTTTTGTTTAAAGACATGTGCGTGTGTGAAAGCTGCAGCCCCTCAATGAGTGATTTGTCATTACTGGGGATCATGTCGGTCTGAGGTGATGGATCAGAGCCGGATCATGCCTCTGTACCCAGCATTCTCAATTCTGGATGTCTGTTTGCCCAGGCTTATTTTGTCTGTCCTCTCTTTGTGTGTTCTTCTTTGGCTTTAACAGCAGACAAATACGTTTTACACCGTATACAGAAGGCATCTTGGTCTTCATAATGAGTTTCTAGGGCTTGGAGCCAAAGAGACAGTGTAGGGCTGGGCATTGACACAAATTTCATTATTTGAAGCTTGCATTTTGATTGCAGTATCGATTTAATTGTGGCTTCTTAGGTATGGCAAATTTACTCCAAAAAATATTAAACTAATGCTCCAAACTATACAAGGAACCCCAAATGGTACATCACAATAATAATAAAATGTATAGGGATCTTGTTCATTTATATTAATTTTAATTTCTAGGCTTCTTAAATTTAGACAAGGAAGCTTTTATAAATAGTTATGTTGTAATACATTAATGACAATTGTTATGTATATTAATTTTTTTTTATTATAGATAGATAGAGAGAGAGAGTGAGATAACAATTCAGTTAATTAACTGATTTGTAGGCTTCTTACATTTAGAAAAGGAAGCTTTTATAACAGTTATGTTGTAATAATGACAATTGTTATGTATATATACCGTGCTTATATATATATATATATATATATATATATATACACACATACATAACAATTGTCATTAATGTATTACAACATAAATATTCTAAAAGCTAGAGTAGAGGAGGGATGGTGGGCCAGGGCCATGCAGGGGGACAGGATATGGGCAGTGGCATGGCGTGGGTGGACCAGGGCCATGCAGGAAGCCAGGGCAGTGCCGTCAGTCTAGAAAGCCAGGGCGGCGTGGCATGGTCCTATGAAGGGACCTACCCCAAACCTTCAAAATTGTCTTGGGAGCAGCTATGGGGTCATGGGCCGGAACAGAGGTGCCCATCTTGGGACGTGACTGGCATGGTGGAGACCATCTTAACAGTGGGTTCACAGGTTGTAGCTGATTTGTATGCTGCACACACACACAAAATAGCCATGATCAGCACTGCATATTCCAGACCTGACTCTGGAATGACCGAAGCACAGGCACCGCGGGCATGACTTGAAGAGACTCAGGCTGGGCAGGCATGACGTGAGGTGGCTTAGGCTCGGCACGCATGATGTGGACAGACCCAGGCTGAGAGGATACTGTGGGTTTGCGGTGTTCCTCATCCGCAAAACCCACAGTAAAAGTTGAGCCACTTAATAAAAGGGCATATTCAATATATTCCTCTAGTGAAAAAAATTCCCTCCCAGGTCGTTCATCATGCATGCGTTCGTCAAGTCCAAACCTAAAAATATCCTTTAAAGCCACGTCATTAAAATCTACCTGGTAGCATAGTTAAAAAAAAAAAGTAAAAGCCCGTAAAGCCCGGAACACACCAAGCCGACGCCGACGAACTAGCACTGATGAAAGCTGACTGTGTTGTCGCCTCTCGTCAGGGTATAAAGCTAGAATGTGCGTTCTGTTCCTGCGTGTAATGACCCAACTGTCTATTTCTGCAGATATATTAGTCTATATTCGTCATTCAGAAAGGAAAACCGACACTGCCGGTTGCAGATACACACCATAAACAAAGCAGCGCGTGCTTTCTGTTTTGAATATCAGTCCTGCTAAACGCTTTCTTTATTCCACTCCGCTTATGTTAATATTGAAATTTTAGCCAAGGAACACTCAGGAAAGATGACGCAGAGGAAACTTAGTCAGCCGATGCACCAGACGACCGATCGTCGACTTGGTGTGTTAAGGCCGGAACACACCAAGGCGACGGTCGGCCATCGGGCAAGTTTTTGTGCATCGGCCAACTAAGTTTCCTCTGTGTGTTCCACACGGTTCTGTGCCGTCGGCTGAAAATAGTCCTCGTCGGCTTTGTTTCGACATGTTGAATCGGCGTCGGGCCGTCGGGGAAAGAGAGAACTCTGATTGGCTGTTCAGCTTAGTGAAAGAGTCAGTGCACAAGAATAAAAGCAAAACAGCGAGCAAAGAATTCTAAACGGTAAAGATAGAAGGCTGTTCTCATGTTACGTCATCTTACCCGAGTGTTCCTTGGCGAATATTTCAATATTAACATGAGCGGAGTGGAATAAAGAAAGCGTATTTGTATCTGCAGCCGGTGGTGCCGGTTTTCCTTTTTGAATGACGAATATAGACTAATATATCTGCAGAAATAGACAGTTGGCTCATTAGACGCAGGCGCAGAACACATTCTAGCTGATAGTCGCCTGTAGTTCTCTCGGTGTGTTCAAGTGCAGCTTTTATCCCCGATGATAGCGGACGAGAGGTGATCACTGGAGGCAAGTTGTATAGAACTCAAGCACAGTTTATTAATTTACAAACAAAACAAAAACAAAAAATCGTGCGGCATGAACTCAAAACAAAATCATATGTGGCGTGGCATGAACTTAAAGCAAAACATAAACATGGACATAAAGCTTACCAAACCGTGGTGGAACAAAACTTGACAAAGACACAAGGGAAACATGAAGGCTTAAATACACGGATTAATGACAAGACACATGGCAGGATCACATGACAAACAGGGAATCACATTAACAAACCAAAACGTGACAAACGGATATTTTTTTTAACCAAGCCGTAAATGCTATGAAAAGTGAATTTCACTAACTCTTCAAACAAGATTATATGTTTAGATATTTAAACCTTATTTTTAATATACTTATAAGTTGAATTATATGACTTTTCCCTTTTCTCATGCACTATGAGTTAAAAGTTTGGACTTTTATTAATTATTATTATACATGAGGTTCCCATTTCATGAAGTTGAGAACATGTAATGGTTTTAATGGGATAGTTCACTTTGAAATTAATTTTTGATATGTTTATAGCTTACCTCAAGGGCATCCAAGATGTAGGTTTCTTTGTTTCCGCAGTATTTTCATTTTTCAGTCAAACCGTTGTTGTCTATCAGTCATACACTGGAGGCTAAGGGGGTCCACCAAAAAGCATGCACAGAGAAGTCAAAATTAAACATGATTTAATGACTTGTAAATGTAAGTACACATTGATGGCCTAAGACACGAAACGAGCGGTTTGTGTGAGAAAACGAACGGTATTTATATCGTTTTTACCTCTTGTAATCATAGCCATGACAAAATGATCTTACGGCACGGGCGCTTTCGGTCAGCGCATGCGCTGGAAGTGATCGCTTGCGCGCCTACGTCACTCTTTGTTTATACAGAGATTTCGGAAGTTTTACCTTTCACTAAGATATACGGGAAACCGCAATGGAAGACGATTTCGGTATATCCAAATATGTTTAGTAAAAGGTAAAACTTCCGAAATCTCCGTGTAAATATTGAGTGACTTCACATGCAAGCGATCACTTCTGGCGTAACATTGAACTGATTCAGTTCGGTTCAGTTGGACATTGCACAACTGATTCAGATCACTTGGACGTCACTGTGATTACACGAGGTAAAAACTATATAAATACTGTTAGTTTTCTCACAAAAACCGCTCGTTTCGTGTCCTAGACCATCAATGTGTACTTACATTTACGAGTCATTAAATCATGTTTAATTTTGACTTCTTTGTGCATGCTTTTTGGTGGATCCCCTTAGCTTCCAGTGAATGACTAATAGACAACAACGGTTTGACTCAAAATTGAAAATACTGCGGAAACAAAGACACCAACATTTTGGATGCCCTTGAGGTAAGCTAAAACATATCAAAAATTAATTTCAAAGTGAACCATCCCTTTAAATAATGTAATATTTTACTATCATTTAGAGATTTAACGACGAATGATTTTGATATGTCTAAATTTTGGACTGCAGGTGTACATCGACTTCTAATCTGTTCTCTGCTTCTGGTCACGTGGGGTCAGATATTTATTAGTCTGGAGGTTATAACTCCACTGGGAGAGATCCTGGGAGATATCAATCAGACCGTGGCATTTTTAGTGTCAAAACCTCTATAAGAAGAAGACAGCAATTTAGACAGGTCTGGACATAATATAGCACCATGGCCTTGACATAAAATGATTTTATTTGAAAAACCATCAACATTGTCAATGTCTGAGCTATGAAAGCAATGGAGCAAATGAAACAAACTTGTCACTGGTAATAGAATTTCCCTTTACTGCAGCCAAAATGACTTTGGTGGTCAGGGGATGGCGAGAGCTGAATCGATTTGCTATCCCTGATCCTCCTCTACCCCCGAGTTTAGGTGCGAGTCACCAGACGCACTGCTTTCAGGCTCCTCCCTGGCATTTTTGTGTGTCACAGGCTGTTATGTGAATATGAATTCCCCACGTCCCGCTTTGCACCTCTGAACGACCATAAACACAACCTAGTCTGATTCATTATCTCTGAGAAAAGAGCAGGACCAACCGTCTCACTGCTCCCAGAGCCAATCTCCGCTCTAAAACACTGCTTCCACCTGACCCGTCGAGAAAAGGCCCAATCACCACTTGCACAGAGACAGCGTTCCCCCGACAGGAGATTGACTTAGAATGTCATATAAATGTGCTGTTTTAAGTCCGTAATAGTCCACCTTCTTCCTATTATTCCCTGTAAATGTTAAAGTAAAAGAATAGAATATCACCAAGAGTGAATGAAGAAATGGCAGATATCAGTAATTGTATCACGCTGGATATTGGTTCAATTTTCAGGAATCTCATTACCTAAGGCCTGGTGTTGTACCTAATGAGAGGTTTTAAATATTAAATACTTTAAGATTAGCTTTATTATCCCTTAAGATGTCAACAAGCACATATTATATAAACTGTTTATGTGTGCTAAAAAAAAAAGAAACATGAGGATATCCATAATGATCTTTTAAAAAGCCTGTCGAATGAAGCCCAACAATGATCACCCCAAAGAATCATTAAACAATTATATCTAATTGAATAGTTTGACCTCATTTGGCACACCCTCCTTTTCATTTAATATCTAAACACTATCATCACTTGGGAGGCAAAGCAACTAAGCTTTGATCTTGAGTGGTAATGATGCACAGTTTTCAGCAGTGGGTGGCAGTATGACACTGCAGCAGCACTCAGTGCCCATTTGGCTTGCTTAAACAGTACCCTGATGTATTTGTATGTTGAAAGGACTTTAGTGTATTGACTGCAGTCTGCCCAGCCTTGCAAACAGTCCCACACAAATAGATAGGCATAGGCTATATGGACCTGCAATGACTTCTCCAATGAGATATAGCAAGAAGATCGATATTTATGTTGCTGCATGGTCTCTGTATTGAGATTGGGGTTTCTCTTACAATCTGTGGTGCGGCACCCATGTAGGATGGCTTTAGAGAGCCATCTCAAACAGTGCTATCTTTTTTGGGGGTACCAACTGGCTGATTACATTTTGTGGTAATGCTTAGTGGCGTAACTTTGCTTTACAAAGTGGGTGGGACAGGTTGGGAGGAGGTGGGAGGTGGCTAATACAATGCTAAATCATAAATCAGATGTACACCTTAATGTCCAGCAATCAATTTAAATAATACCATGTGTTTAATTTGTCATTTAATGAGACCTAATATGTGTTGGTGCTGAGAATTTTCACGTGAAATACATAGATCCGACAATTGCATGCATGTACTTTGATGGTCCACTGGCAGAACTTTTTGACGAGCGTGTCAGAGGTTCTGGGTTCTAATCCGCACTCATATATATATTTTTTTTCTCATCAAAATCGATTATGTTTATCAGTGGTTGGATATAAAACAGGGACACGTTTGTGTGCATTTTACTTTGTGATTTCACCAGAATGAATAGAGTCTCTGCAATGGATTGAAGCGCGCATCCGAGTGAAGAGAACACTGTATACACTCTGATCGCAGCGAAAATGAGCACTTTGATTGCTTGATTTCAAAAACACCACATTTCAGCGCTGATCGCCTCTTATTTAACTAATGAACGAAATGAATGCTCTGCTTGTTAACTAGAGGTGTTTTATGTATTTGTATTAGTTACATCTGTGCCGTGAGATGTTTCAAAAGTGGTGGGGACAATACGGACCCTGGCAAAAAGTGGTGGGGACATGTTGCACCCGTCCTGCAAATTGCGCCTTTGCTGCTTATGTACATGATGATATGAATGCTGAATTGAAGACCATTCACACCAAGAATAATATTATACTACTATATTAGTGTCCACAGCTGCGGACGATATCGTTCCGTTTATGCTAAGTGCGGACTTGTCTGACGCTTAAAGTGCTCTAGCTCGTTACCGCAGGATGGATTCTGATTGGCTGTCAATGTTTTTACCGTTCATCAGCTGGATAAAATCGTCTGAAAGTGATTCCATTGAGTTTCTCTGTGCCGGTATCACAATAGATGTGGTGTGAACTCTGCTATTTGTGAACATTGAGAAGGTTTTTTTTTTTTGTTTTTTTTTAACTATACAGTTATCCTTACCTTTATAGTTATTGTTAGTGTGAACGGGACTTTAGATTAGACAGACAGATTTTTCAAATATTACAAATCTCTTGCCATTCTCAGCCTTTTTCAACCACTGAAGCCAGCTATAATTATTGTTGGCTTTGTTAAATAGATTAGTTTTTGAAAGAGAAATTATTCTTCACTCTATTAAATGTTGTAAGGTTAGTGAACTCTCAGCATTAGGGAGCTCGTCCAGTTTGATAATTGAATAGCTCTTGATTGTCTCTTTTAAAAGGACCCTGTTTATAGGCCAGCAGTAGAATAGGAAATTATTGAACACCTTTGGGGAAATGACAAGAGGCAATGTCCCATTTTAATGAACCAATTGTGTTGGAGAAAGAAATTAATTATTCTCCTAAATATTGCAACTGCCAGAAATATTAAGCGGCCTAGTCAGGAGGAGACAATAAGTAGATTTTCTAAGGAAAACTGCATTATTTAGGTGATGTGACACGTTAATTGGCTAAATTCAAATTAATTATCAACTTATAAGTGTCAAAGTTGAGTTAAGGAAAGATGTTTGATGTCTGACAGCCGTTTGTTAGCATCCTCCGATCATTAGAACTTACATTGGGAACACTTTACAATTAGGTTAATTAGTTTATTTTACTACCTAGTTAACATGAACTAAGAATAAACAATACTTTTACAGCATGTTTTAATCTTAGTTAATATTTATTTCAACATTTACTAACATGCTATTAAAATCAAAGGTTGTATTTGTTCACATTAGTTAATGCACTGTGAACTAACATGAACAAACATGAACAGCAGGATTTTTATTAACTTAGATTAACAAAGATTAATAAATCATTTTGAAATAAATTAATTTATTAAAGTAAATACTTAAATACTTGTCCATCCCTTTATGGCCACCACCCATCCTCTGATGGCTACTTTCAGCAGGATAATGCACCACGTCACAAAGCTTGAATCATTTCAATTTGGTTTCTTGAACATGACAATGAATTCACTCTGTACTAAAAATGACCCCCAAAGTCACCTGATCTCAACCCAATAGAGCATCTTTGGGATGTGGTGGAACGGGAGCTTCGTGCCCTGGATGTCCATCCCACAAATCTCCGTCAACTGCAAGATGCTATCTTATCAATATGGGCCAATATTTCTAAAGAATGCTTTCAGCACCTTGTTGAATCAATGCCAAATATATTATGTAAACACGCTTTTAATTTGGATGCGAACTGAGGATGTAGTCGATGTCGTCTGAATGGGGATGCACGTCAAGTAGCAAATTGTCTTCGAGAACTATTGAACAAGCCAATAGAATTGGCGTGCGTTTTTTTGCATCACGCACTCCGTCCCTTCGGAGAAGGTATAACTATGGAAGTGGATGCATGCACTACTTCCTTTTTCGTTGAGTAGCCGAACGTAACTCGGGTGATCCAGCAGTAGTAGCAAGGTGACTACATCCTCTGTTCCCTCCTTCAGGGAACTGTGGGTTGTATGTGCAACCAGGAATTTTCTTTCAGTAGAGAATGTCAGACGTAGTTTGTCGACTGAACGATCAACCATTGAAGACGCCACTAAAGCTGTCACCTTACAGTGCCTAGACAAAAGCCTCCTGATTCCCCCACATGGCGGAGAATCAACCGGACAGTGATGGTAGATGGAAGCTCTGCCAATGGAAGACACAGGCTCGCCGTAGGGAGCTGTACCGTGGAAGAATATACATATGGGATCACTGTAGGGATCGCAACATATGGGTCCAGACCAACACCGTTTCCACACTACCTACAAGTAGTAGGCCTCACCAGCGCAGTCTCATCCCAAGACGTCATATAACTGACATCTTGGGATGTCTTTTGACCATACGTCAACATCCGCCTTTTTAGGGTACCCTTAAACGTCGGTTAGATGATGTCATTGGATCCTACCCCAGACCTAAACCTACCCCGTCACCTAACCGACGTTAAAGGTAAAGCGTCAGTTGTATGACGGCCCGGGATCGTCATGTAACCGATGTTTAAGGGTACCCCAAAAAGGTGGATGTTGACGTATGGTCAAAAGACGTCCCAAGACTTAAGTTATATGACTTCTTGGGATGAGACTGTGTTAGCCTCACAACGAATGTTCCGCCACGTCCGTTGTCGGAGGGGTGCAGAGGAACTCAACCGGGTTCAGTTAAAAGGGAACTCAACTGAAACAGTGAAGCATTCACTTTTCCGCCCTCTGACCAGCCGTCAACACACACACATATTTCGAAATTTGTTGTTAAAACAGCAGTTGAGAGCTCAAAGCTCACGATCACTGCTGCACTCGCGCTGTAGAAATCACCAGCACTGGGAGAGTCTTCCACGACACACTCGCATCAAACATCAAACGATCGGCTCCAAAGCGAAAGGCAACTAGTGCATGCATCCACCTCCATATTTATACCCACGCCATGGGGCGGAGTGTATGATGCAAATCATGCAAGCCAATTCCATTGATCCGTTCAATAGAAGTCGAAGACAATTGGTTCCCTTGCGTGATCCCCATTTAGTCGATATCGACTATGTCTGACGTTCTCGACTGAAAGGGAACTGCATTTCTGTTTATTAGTGCACTATCAAAATGTGGCATGGTTTTAAATATCATCTCTGAAGATATTTAATCATGTTATGTTTGGATGTTGTATGAATATGAGTATATAATATAAGTAAGGACAAAAACAATATGCCAAAACATGCTTATATTACAGAACCGTGTGAATTACATAAGCTTGTGTGATTGTTTTTACGCCGCACAATTGAATACAGAATGCAAATGGACATGATCAATGTGTCAAAACTATGTTATAAAAGTCATATAAAATGTGGCAATGAAAGATCACACATGAATTTCTCATGAAAAATCCAGCCGAACAACATGAAGACATCAAAAGATTAAGGAGGCTTTATGAAGTTCCCAGAAACAATGACTGCAGATTACCAAGGCAAAAAAAGTGGCAAAAAAGTCTGTAAAGTGATTTTTTTCTTTATGAAGAAAGTAATGCATTATTTTATTATTGCACTCATGACAAAAGAGAGAAGTGAATAAAGAAGAGAAAAGGCATGCTGAGCTATGCAGACATTGGGGGATTCTTCTCTGTTTTTCATCTGCCATTCCATCCAACTGTCTCATCAGCAGTTCTTCCTGAGCATTTAATGGGAATAGTTCAGCAATCATGTGGAGTGAATTAGTGAGCTTGTCACCAGCAGACCATTGAAGACACATTATACAGTAAAGCTCGTGCTGGGCCCTGGAACTGAACCAAACTCATTACGGAGAGAAGAGGACGGTCTTAGTTCCAGAATGAAGAGGGGAGCAGTCTCGTCCTCAGAAGCTGTCCTCATGAACATATCCGCATGTGTCTGGAGCAGTTCCTTACAGGGTTAGTTCTGTCAAAAATGAAAATTCTGTCATTCACTCACTCAAAGCCTTGTGTTTTAAACACGCAAGACTTTCGCTTATCTTCGGAAGACAAATTAAGATATTTTGAATAAAATCTGAGCCAGTTCTGTACTCTCCATTGACCGCCATGCAACTACCACTTTGACGCTTCAAAAAGTTCACAAAGAGATTGTAAAACGAATCCACATGAATTAAGTGGTTTAGTCCAAATTTTCCAAAGAGATAAACAGATTAAATTGAGGCTTTTATTCACATATAAACATTGATCAGAAACAGCGAACATAAAGAGAAGCTCAACCGAACCTGCTTGACTCAACCTGCTGCACGTCTCATTGGTTCTTGCTGAAGCTCAAATGTGCTGCATACATTGGTTCATTTTTGTCATAACCGATGTGAGTTGGTGACTGTCAGTGCAGTGTGAATTAGCCTTAAACCGCTCAATTCAAATGGGTTAGTTTTATGAACTTTTTGAAGAGTCAAAGTGATAGTTCCATAGCTGTCAATGGAGGGAGGGGAGGGATTTTATTAAAAATATCTTCATTTGTGTTCCGAAGATGAATGAAATTCTTACGGGTTAGGAATGACTCAAGGGTAAGTAAGTAATTTATTACTTTCATTTTGGGTTGAACTATTCCTTTAAAGTCAGCTGTGGAAGGTATGGATGCATAACAAACAAAGCTGTAGTGCAACAAGTTTGTCAGCTGCTATGATTTGAATGGTTGCATGATACACTTTTGTCAGCTAGTCTCTTCCTCACTAAACATGCATTTTAGGTGAAATGGAGAGAGGAGGGGGGAGAAATGGGTGGTGTGTATGGTACAATTTTATGTGGAGGGAGTGTACCATCTTACAGCTGTCCCTGGTGTCCAAGGGCACTCAGTTTCTCTATGTCATCACCCCAGGACCCCTGCCAGCTGTTTACACTCTGGTTGACATTCCAAATCATTCCAAATCATTAGGCAGCTCTCATCCAATCCTGAAGGTCTCTGAGGAAGTCAAATGTGCTGTGCATTTGTGCTATGACCTCCTGTTCACTGAATCTTCCGCAGAAGACAAAGAGGGGATGTTTTCTAATGTAGTCTATTTTTAAGTCAACTTTTAGTAACTATCATTAAGTTATAAATGTAATAAACCAGTAGTTAATGCAGACATGTAATCTAATAAAGGTTGCATAAATAATGCAAAATAATGTTTTACAGTAAAATGTTGTAAAGAACATTGAGATTCTGTACTTGGTGTTCAGCCTTCATATCTCAGGACCGTCTTGATTTCTCAGCAGGGAGAGGCTCAAAACTTGTCCTAATTACTGGGACAAAATTGTCATCGGTTATTTATTGCAAACTTGCATTCAGATTATTCTTGCTGTGGTAGTCAGTGTTGACTGTGTTTCCGGTGTTTAGCCACAACACTGGTTTCATCACTTGCCCACCATCACATCCCTAACTTCACAATTCATAAAATGCATTAAAAAATTGCCCTACACCAGGGCAATGATCTTAAATAATGCTGTTTCAATGCTGGTTCATCAGCATTTTTGAACGAATCCCTTGAATTTATGATTCAGTGAGTCATATGATTCAAAAGTCACTTTGTGGCATAATGATGTAATCAATACAATCGTTATTTGATGTGCCAATAGTCGAGACCAGCTCACTCGAGTCCGAGTCGAGACCAAGACCATAGAGGGTCGAGTCCGAGTCGAGACCGAGACCAAAGACAGTCGAGTCTGAGTCAAGACCGAAACAATAGAGGGTCAAGTCCGAGTCGAGACCGAGACCAAAGACAGTCGAGTCCGAGTCGAGGCCGAGACAATAGAGAGTCGAGTCCGAGTCGAGGCCGAGACAATAGAGGGTCGAGTCCGAGTCGAGACCGAGACCAAAGACAGTCGAGTCCGAGTCGAGACCGAGACCAAAGACAGTCGAGTCCGAGTCGAGACCAAGACCAAAGACAGTCGAATCCGAGTCGAGACCGAGACCAAAGACAGTCGAGTCCGAGTCGAAACCGAGACCAAAGACAGTCGAGTCCGAGTCAAGACCGAGACCAAAGACAGTCGAGTCCGAGTCGAAACCGAGACCAAAGACAGTCGAGACCGAGACCAAAGACCGTCGAGGCCGAGACCATAGAGGCTCGAGACCGAGACCAAAGAATTAGAAATATTTGGTGGTAACAATAAAATTGCCACCATAATCAAACAGTAAATCAAATATACCATGGAATCCTGTACACTGTAATGGTAAAAAGGCCACATAGTGGTGTAAAGGTAATTTTATTATAATTATGACTTGGAATAATTCCGAGTCCTAATATGTTCAAGTATGAGTCAATTCCGAGTCAAAATGCACGAGTCCATGACAAGACCGAGACCATTGAAATATGTTCTCGAGACAGAGTCCGAGTCCGAGTCTCGAGTATACAGCACTGGTGCCAAGTTCATTTGTAAAAGTGATTTGATTTACTTTAATCGGTACCGTAAATAGTTTTTGTATTCTAACTATCAACCTTTATCCCAGTACTTCTGTGATAATTTTATTATTCGTAACACAGGTGTGATGATACTGTGCGTTTGTGAAGCTGTTTCATAACTATACCTAAATAGTAACTGCTATATCCGGCTCAATGGCCATGCAAACGCATATTTGAATGTTCAGTTGGGATTCTGTAAAAGGTATCGATATCACAATATT
Source organism: Pimephales promelas (assembly GCF_988280905.1). NCBI lineage: Eukaryota > Metazoa > Chordata > Actinopteri > Cypriniformes > Leuciscidae > Pimephales > Pimephales promelas. The sequence goes on from NC_142777.1 coordinate 19,982,018, forward strand.
TTGACGATTAATCGAGCAGCTCGAATCTGTGTTCAAGTTATCGTTTAAAGTCAGGCGTTACTTGAGTTTCTCTTAGATCTTACGAAATGTCAACCCTTTTATGAACATGCCAATGCTAAATTTGTATACAAGACTATGCGAGTTGTTTTCTTGTATCTTTATTTTGGAGCTGTAAATGTTCCATCCTCAGAGTCGTGGTTAAAACAGAGCTTGTTTGCTGATTCACATAGGGAATGGAGACACTTTGTGCATGTGGCACAAAAGAATTTGACTTTGAGGAGAAGGTCAGAGCTGAATCAACGACAGCCACTCACTCAAGCAGCAGAAAAAAAGGGTGTCATGGTAGACCAGCTATATCCGCTTAACATTAATGCACTTCCTGCATGGAAATACTTATAGCTATTCACTTTGAGAGTCTGAAAATGGTGATTAAATTTTTATTGTCCAAATTAGAATTTTAATTTAAAACATAGGATCAAAAGACTCAATTTCTATGGCCCGCCAGCAGAAGTAATCCTTCATGGCCTGGCACTGTGGCATCAGGGACATGCCCTTACTTTGAGCTCAATCGAGACGTGACTTTCCTCTTCACAAGTCTTTCTTTCATTCGTTACTACTTTTGTTTCTCACACTTTGTCAGACATTGAGCCTTTTATACACAGCTGCTACATTTGATCTTATGTGACTATAGTTTTACGTTACAATCTGTTCATTGACCATCTGACATGATTCATTTTTTTTTCACGCTGGGAAACGCTTTCTTAAGCTGACAAACTAATCAGTTTGACTGACTTTACACAATTTTTAGAGTCAAAGCAGATTTGTATTGTTTCATGTGTTTACAAGGGACCGGTGCTTTTGAGAATTAACAGATCACTGGATGTCTTCACGTTTTGCAGGTTAGTGTTATCTCATGATATTTGTTCCCACTGATGTCCAATGATTGCAGAAAATGTTTTGCAGAAAATTCCACTTTTTACCATTTCTGGTCTATTCTCGTATACTTTTTGATAGACATGCCCTTAACACGTACAACTACAGTGATCTTTGGTTGGTACTTGGTTAAATGGGAGGTTCCTGAGCTAAAATGTGGACCCTGGCTATGTGAGACTAATGAAGCAAAATGTATTAATCTGTTTGGATAAAATGGAAGGTTCACATGAGAGGGGTCACGATGAAACAGACCAATAATTAAGCACATTACCTGCCTAATTACCCTCATAATCTACCAGACAAGAGACCAGAGTGGGGCACAGTGACCTTCATAAACACACACACCCTTATCTGCGTATGTTCATTCAGTTACATTTATATATAACACAGGGCAATGTGTTGAATTGTACCTGCACATAAAAATGTAGACTTCTGCTTCTCTGTAATAGAACAATGGAGCAATTTACTGAGGTTTTATGATCTAATCTTCATTGTTTTGTTTGCTGTGCAGCTGTAATTGTGGAATATTCTGTCTGGTTAATTGGAGTGTGAGGAACACAAGCAGTCTGTGGATGTTGCATTGTAAGGGCACGTCTGAGCTGGGCTCCTAAGAGCTGGATGTTGGGGATTGTGTGGAAACCGCCTGTGGGAGCAGCAGCTGATTAGTGCAGGAAGTGCAGCCAGCACCGGCTTGGGTTAATGAGAGGAGATAAATTAACAGGCCAGGCGTAAATCAGCTTTATTGAACAAACTCCCACCATTACAAAGGATTTGTTTTGCAATAACTTTCCCAAGATGAGTCAAATGAGCAAGTCTGGGATGCTGGTGATTGAGTCCAAGCAAATGTTTTCGATTCCTTGTTAAAATGACTCTCTGATGGGGTTGGATCGAAATCAAAATTTTCTTTTCGGTATGATACAAGCCCCCTGGTACGTCAGCATCAGTTTACAGAATTGATGTCTGGGAAACAAACAAAAAGCCTAACATTCGCTTGGATGACTGTTAATCTGCACATTGGTTACATAAAATAACTTTCTCCTTTGCTTTTGTAGACCTAATAAAAAATATGTAATTTAATCAGACACAAAGCAGCACATTCCCTGTCAGGTATACTGAACTTGGCAAAATCCATTTATAAAAGGGCTAAAGATTGATACAGATTTCTAAATTCACAAGCTTTTGCTAGTGAATACTATTTACAAGCCTTCAATTAGATTCATTTGTTCCCATTTCAGTTGTCAATTTTTCTTGCATATGAAATTGTCTCTCAGCCAACACTGTCAATTTAGTTTATTAAAATATTGTAATTTATTAAATCCATCACTGAAACTAATAAAAACTTGATGTTGATTCAATAACCATCTTCAATAATTAAAGGATCCATCAAATGTTAACTCTCTGTTTTTTTTTTTCAGCCCTATTTGGTCTGTATAAAAGGAAAGAACATTCAGTGGCTCTGTGCGGGTCTATTTCTGTATATGAAAGCTGTTTGCTCTCACATATTAATATTGAAATAGAGCATCTACTTTGATTCAGTTCTCTCAATGCCTCTTCAATAAAAAGTAAAATTGACCTTGTGATCATTTCACAAACTCTCCCAAATCCCCACTTGCCGTCTGTGCTGACTCAAACAAGGCCTTTGTACTGATATTGATGAGTAAATATGTGTTATTGATCCAGAGATGAACCACTGACAGCAAATTGGGCTTCAGCGTTCTGAACTGTCTTGTGATATGTTTAATGTGTATACAGACTGGCTAATCAGGCATTCACACCATGCAGGGTTATTTGTGTAAATGACATCTGTAAACTGTGCCTTTTTCTATCTTGGAGCTTCAGCATCCTTGTCTGACATAGAGCTTTTCTCTCTCTGTGGCAAACACAGTGGCGGGTAGCGCAAGACTAAATGGGCTGTAAATGATGTGCCGTCTGTTAGGTAATGATGAAGCTATGCAGGGCATTCGACACAATTACCGTTAAAGTGGAGGGCCACTGTTGGCTCATTGTTTATATATATATTGATACGCAAATTCCTGTGACCTCAACATGCCTCAAGGCCTATCTTGATTGAAATGGTGCATAGCCATATCAAACAGGATGTTTTGGGATTGTTGGTGTTGAATCAGGCCACTTTTTTCCCATGTGTGACAATTTTATCTGGATAAATCATTAAATGATATATTGGTTACATTGACATGGCATGAAATGCAAACAAATGTGATCAGTCATATGACAATACCCCTTTTTACGTATTCATATATATATTTTTTTTTAAATCTAGTTTACTATATTTTATCATTTAACACAAGTACAATATTTTCCTGATAAATAAAATTGTTTTAATGTAAATTGGCCTGGGCGTTAACATAAATGACATAATTCAATTAAATTTCCTTTCACAAGCTTTGATATATTAATGTATTCAAACATACATTCAATATTGAAGAACAGTAAAAGAAAAAATGAATATACAGTGCATATATTTAGCATAATGCTCCTCTCTAAAGTTAATTTTACTAGCTGACAAATGAGTTTGTGCATTGAATGGAACAAAGTGTTTCAATGAGACATGATATGGATTTTTGGTAAGTTTTACTGAATCTTTTAACATACCTTCTGATGTTCATTCATGTTTATTTCATGCTATAACTGTAGTAAAGCAGAAGAGATGATCCATTTAGGTCACCATATTTTTTGCCAAGTAAGATGTTCCTGGGAATCAACACATTTTGTTTATCCTGAAACAAAATTCCTGTGTGAAAATGTAGTCCTATCCCTACCTTTAAATCTAACCCTACCCATAACTTATCTCTAAAAATCAGGGAAATGATGGGTGAATCACACTGATGTAGAAGCACCTAACTCTGGTTGTAAGTTCCACCACATCCCAAAGATGCCCTATTGGGTTGAGATCTGGTGACTCTGGGGGCCATTTTAGTACAGTGAAATCATTGTCATGTTCAAGAAACCAATTTGAAATGATTTGAGCTTTGTGACATGATGCATTATCCTGCTGGAAGAAGCCATCAGAGGATGGGTACATGGTGGTAAAGGGATGAGTCTCGATTTCTGTTGACATCTCAACAGAAAACGAGACTCATCAGACCAGGCAACATTTATCCAGTCTTTAACTGTCCAGTTTTGGTGAGCGCTTACAAACTGTAGCCTCTTTTTCCTATTTGTAGTGGAGATGAGTGGTACCCGGTGGGGTCTTCTGCTGTTGTAGCCCATCCGCCTCAACGTTGTGCATAATGAGGCTTCACAAATCCTTTTCTGCATACCTCGGTTGTAACGAGTGGTTATTTCAGTCAAAGTGGCTCTTCTATCAGCTTGAATCAGTCGGCCAATTTTCCTCTGACCTCTAGCATCAACAAGGCATTTTCGCCCACAGGACTGCCACATACTGGATGTTTTTCCCTTTTCACCCCATTCTTTATAAACCCTAGAATTGGTTGTGCATGAAAACCCCAGTAACTGAGCAGATTGTGAAATACTCAGACCGGCCCATCTGGCACCATCAACCATGCCACTCTCAAAATTGCTTAAATCACATTTCTTTCCCATTCTGACATTCAGTTTGGAGTTCAGGAGATTGTCTTGACCAGGACCACACCCCTGAATGCATTGAAGCAACTGCCATGTGATTGGTTGATTAGACCGTTGTTCCTTATCCTTTAGGTGAGTGTAGTATAAGATTATAAATATATAATCGGCTTGTTCTGCTCGTTACTGTATTAATGAGCTGCACCATTTCATCTACTACATACTTAAGTATACGGAATGTTCATAGGGTTTTCAGCGTCTGCTGTCTTAACAAACAAACAAAAACAACAAAATTATTCATCCTTGACAGAACTGGTACTTAAATAATTGGATTGTGGGTTCAAGTGCTTGGATTTAAATCAAACTGTGCCTGGGGTGTGTTTACCTTTGCCAGAATTCCATGCTCCGTAATTAGCAGCTGATGTCCATCGCTCTGTTGCAACTTTATTTCCCTTCCCTTCAGCCAGCATATGCTTGGCAAGGCCACCGTTCAGCTCAGGCTCCAAGCAAGCTCTGGAAAAACACAGGATAAGAAAATTTTATTGAATTAATCTTCCCCCTCCATGATTGGTTGGTCCTGTTTGATGAATCAGTGGTGGACCGGTTTCTTGCCTGTGCTTTGTTTTAATGAACCATCTAAATTTTTACAGCAAGTCTCAATTAGCTGCTGTAGTAGGTGCATTTTAAGGTTCCTTGATGCAAGAAAAAAGCCCTGTAGCTGTGTTCTGTGGCTTTTCCAACTGGGTGTCTGTAGGTTGGTTGGACATTCCTAGGTTGTCTTTTGTTTAATCCCAGAACAACTATTCTGTCAAACTAACTTGATTTACGAACCCAACTTTTCCACATTGCCAGGCAGTTTTATCCAAAGCATCTTGCAGTTTTTATGTTAAACTTGGATAACCATAACCCTTACCCTAACTCCATAATCTTAACTAAAATATAATTGGCATGGATGTTGTTTTGTGGATGGATGTCAAGGATGCATTTGATTATTGACTAGTGCTGCATGAAATATTGTTTCAGCATTGACATTGTGATGTGCATATCCATGATAGTCACAGGATGTGCGATGTCAAGTAGGGATCATAATTTATCCATAATCCGTACAGAGACAGACCAGGCTCCATGGTTCAGAGCGCATACAAGTCACAAATTCAATGCAAAGTTTAACCATCATAGAGTAAAAGTGTATCATTTTTACATGTTCAAGTCCTGTCAGTTTAAACATTTAAGTGAGTTTAAAGGGTTAGTTCACCCAAAAATGAAAATTCTGTCAGTATTTACTCACCCTCATGTTGTTCCAACCCCTTAAGACCTTCGTTCATCTTCGGAACTCAAATTAAGATATTTAAGATATTAAGATCGCTCCTGCATACAGTCCATAGGCTTCTTGAGGGACTGGCTCTTGCTGTCCTCGAAAAGTCATTAAAGACATCGTTAAAATAGTCCAAGTGACTACAGGGGCTCAATCTTAAGTTTATTAAACGACGAGAACACTTTTGTGCGCAAAAAAACAACAAAAATAACGACTTTATTTCAACTATTCGTTTATTTCTCCCTCTGCCTCGAGTCAGGTAACTAGTTTAATAGCGTAAGCTTCTGTTATTGTACGTCACACGCATCACACACACATGACCAGCGTCGGCCAATAGTGAGCCTACGTGTGACGTAGCTCTACGCAATCACACTACGTTAACTGACTTACAGGCTCATGGAGAAGGAAGTGAATAGTTGAAATAAAGTCGTTATTTTTGTTGTTTTTTTGCGCACAAAAGTGTTCTCGTCGTTTGATAAACTTAAGATTGAGCCCCTGTAGTCACTTGGACTATTTTAACGATGTCTTTAATGACTTTTCGGGGACAGCAAGAGCCAGTCCCTCAAGAAGCCTATGGACTGTATGCAGGAGCGATCTTAATATCTTAAATATCTTAATTTGTGTTCCGAAGATGAACAAAGGTCTTACGGGGTTGGAACAACATGAGGGTGAGTAAATACTGACAGAATTTTCATTTTTGGGTGAACTAACCCTTTAAAGCATTCAAGACCAAGAAGATGTGAAAGAGAACTCAGATTAGTTTTCTGTGCACACTGAGTACCAAATGCCATCTTGGAGAATATCCTCAAAATTCCTTCCAAATAGAGCTATTTGTCACCGGATGAAATGTTATTGTCACAATATATATCGGAACAAAATATCACAATGTCAGTTCAATATCCCGCAGCCTTGGTAAAAACAAACATGAAAAAGAATCATTATAAGAAGGTGATCCTGCCTGAAAATTTGTGATACATAATAGCAACTTCGCCCACTCTTACTGAACATGAATTAGAAAGGCCATGGCAAATGAGCTCCTTGGCTGGACAGAAGGATGATGTCGCTTTCCTCTTTGGCCCAGAGTCAGTGCACTACTGCTGGAGAGACAGATGTGCTTTCTACAGGGCAGCTCATCAACATGAAGGAGCACAGTGCAGAGAACTTCCAATCCGTGACCTCAGCAATCCATCGTTTTCACCCACCTTGTGCCCGGCCCGGTTAAATGGACCATAGATCTGTGCGCGGGTTTTACGGAGAAATCTCTCTGATTGCCGCTGCACCCCAGAGAGGACTAATTGAGCCCTTGCTGCTGGACATTTAATATGCTTAACAAGCTGAGGTGAGGCTTTCTGATTAATGCGTGTGCGCGCTTTCGCTAACGATGCTTGTTCTGAAGTAATGAGCAGGGTCAGTTCTGACGTAACACATGCGGTTGAGTTAGAGAGATGACTTCTGGATGGGTGTGTGAATGGTGCGTTCGTGTCCATCTGCAAGTGTGTATGTGTCTGCCTTGCGGGACGCACGCTGACAGATAAAGAGAATGGGTCATCTGACAGATAAGTGGGGCTCCTTTGCACATGGTGCCGGGAATCGGAATTATCTGTCTGAAGAGCATTTGCTGCGCACAAGTTAGTCATTTGTTCCAGCTGGATTAGATCTACCTTTTAAGAGCCTTTAAGGAATATAAAATGGTGTCTGTTTAGCCTCTTTACAAAAATGGTAAATCCATTTTTTTGGATTTCTGGTATAAAACCAGCTCGTGCCTGGACTGCTTTTAATGGTCGGTATTTTCTCAATATGTTTAGGGCCATTAAACCACTTTAGATTTTAGCTATTAATGGGACTGTAGAGAGTATCTTCACCCCATTTTGGAACTTCCTGCTAAACTTCCAATGATTCCTCAGTGCCATCATCAAACACGAAGCCTGATTGGATACTTCACACACACACACTTTAACCTCCTTGATATTAATTGTCACCCAGCTCATTTGGGCTCATGGTGGCTGAACATGTACAGAACAGATGGGTCCTACAGAACGGCTCCTCAGCAGCTCTCATATTGGGGAAATTGGAAATTACCTATTCACCCGTCCAACAGAGCACTGGTTAAATAGGGGCTCTGGAGCTGCTCTCCATTTATGTACTAGGCTTTGTTTTCCCACAAGCTGACCTGAATACATTGGGCCAGTGCCTAGATTATATCAGAATGGCAATAGTCCATGAAAGAGGCCCGTAATATGACACAGCCTCAGACTGAATGATCCTTGATGCTCCTAATTCGCAGAACGCAGACGGATCCGAAAGAAAGGCATGCAAGAGTTGACGTTCCACAGCTGAGATTTATTATGACGTGCCTCTCGCTCGCTATTCAGCTTCGCTGTACAGATTTATTTAATGAAAAGATGAGCATAAAGGTTCAATCTGATTTCAATCACACTTCCTTGTCATTATTGGAAGCGAAAATAATTTTTCTCTCAGTCCTTCTAGAGTTTCATCAAAGGTGCTTTATTGCTGTAAATTTAATGACTCAAATTGTTCAACTGAACAACTTGGCATGCCAGCCTTGTCCGTCTAGATGATGCATTCTTACTGATTCTGACAGGTCGTCAACATGAACCTTCAGGCATCGTGACCCTATTATGTAGTGGGTGTATTCATGTCAGACCAAAAGAGAAGGAGAATGAAGGAGATTCTCTGTGTCAGTCCCTGTACTCAATCTAGAAGCGACCCTGCTATTGAAGCATTTAAACCACACCACAGCACCCAGTCAGCCTAAATCACGTTCTTTACGATCTATTTATTACCACCAGGAAACTAAATTGGATCGCTTTCTTTATAATTGCCGCAGCTGAGGAAAACGCATGGATTTAAGCACCATTCTGGAGCTGTTGTTCAATTTACAATCGATTGGCTTATTTAAACTTGCCACAAGTTTACGACTCCTGTTGTTTCAGACGCCTTTGAATTGCTTTTATGTTGTGACAGGGTGACAGTCTCATCTCGCATTGACCCATTGATGCTGGAAGTTTATGTCCGGTATAAAAATATGCCCATAATGGAGAACAGATGGCCTCGTGGACCGAAGTTACCTCATGAGAACTACGTTAAGGTGAATGAGATCTTCAGAGGGTGGTAATCTAGATTCCCTGCTAAAGATGTCAGGTTTTGTTGTTGTCTTTTTTGCTTATTTCTGTTGGCAGTGTCGGAGGTGGTATGGATATGGAATACCAAATGACCACTGCGCAGTGTGTAAGGTGGAAAAACATCTGTGTATGATGGAACTCCTGGCGTGAGGGAAATGAAAGTTTGGGTAATGTAGTTATCTTCTGACAACATGCTTTGTCAGTCAGCGTTCACTGCCATGAGCAACAGAGGTGGTCCGAACGCATGGAGCAGGTGGGCCGGGAGTTATATGACTCAAAGAAACAAGAAACAATGCCATACGTTAAGATTAGGTCCTCGCATGCCTGTCAAATCATTGTTTCTTGCTTTATTTCTGCGGTCACACGTCAGGAGGTCGGTGAAGAAAGATATCTATTTTGCTTTCTGACAATGGTGTGCTGAAAGAAAAATGAAAAGGATGACAATAATGTTTGTGAGGAAGACAACCCCCTCCTGTAGACCTGTCCACCTCACGCTGCTCCTTGAGCCATTCAGACCTGCCAATTTAGCAAAGAAAATTGCCAAATGTGCTCAGAAATGAAGGGTTGTCCAAAAAAACAACAACAACAACAAGAAACTAGTGCATGGGGTGTTATTTGTGGAAGGATGGGTAGATGTAGGTCATTTTTAGGGGAGACGACTTTGGCAGCATGGCAGATAGCTTCATTTGTGAGGTAAAGCACTCCATGAGGAGCTGATCAAATGTGGCAATATGCAGGAAGAATGAAGAGATTACTGGATACCTGAGTGGAACAAATGCTGTCTTTGATATGTGATTGTATAACAGAACAGTGGGACTCGTGTACCGATACAACTTTCTCCTGAGACTGTGGTTAAAAGGGAATGGATGCAGTGATTGGTGTGTCTATCTTTGGTATTTTTGTTGTTCTCAAACCCCCTATTAATTCCCCTGACATATGTCAGGCACAGCGATATTCAGCGGAGCCATATGGTTTTAAAAAATATTATAAATTGTAAACTTATCAGCAAAATGACTTTCAGTGTCAACAGCTAACTTTAAAAACAAAAAAACCTGAATACAAATTTATGTAAAACTCTCCGGGCTCTATCTTGCACCCGGCGCAAATGACTTTATACACAAACGCATCTATCATTCCTATTTTGCACGCGAGCAAAGCGGGATTTTTCCCTCCACAGACGCACGTCAGTAAACTAGGAAATGAACTTGCGCTCCCTGGGCGGATCGCCGCAAAAAGGAGGCGTGTTTCGGCGCAAACATTCCCTGGTGCTATTTTACACTTCCAGAAAACAATTGCGCCACTGACCAGAAAAAACCTGGTCTAAAGTCAGTGGCGCGTTGCGCGTTGTTCATAATGCTATTTTAAGCGTGCATGCTTGGCCATAATGTAGCGGGTGCACAGCGCGTATACACTTTGATTCTCTCATCAACACAGATGCAGCAGTTTTTATTTTTGCAAATCAACAAGGAAAAATATTAAAACATGAGGGAATCATTGTGCTTTACATGAAGATGAAAAAACCTTATTACCCATTTTTTAAGGCTAATTGTAGTACTAAAGGATCAGACCTGTTTGCCCAATAGTGGCAAGAAACATACGTATATAATGTTTAACCGACGCTGATGTGCGAGGGTTTCTCCAACCCGGTCTCATCCCAAGACGTCATATAACTGACATTTTGGGACGTCTTTTGACCATACGTCAATATTCACCTTTTACGGGCCCCCTTAAACGTCGGTAGATGAGGTTATGGGATCCTAACTCTACCCCATACCTAAACCTAACCCTAAACCTAACCCTAAACCTAACCCTAAACCTAACTGACGTTAAAGGTAAAGCGTCAGTTGTATGACGGCCCGGGATCGCCATCTACCGACGTTTAAGGGGGCCCTAAAAAGGCGGATATTGACGTATGGTCAAAAGACGTCCCAAAACGTCAGTTATATGACTTTTTGGGATGAGACTGTGTTAGTTTCTCCCATCCCCATACAACGTCACTTCTCTGTCTTTTACTGCCCTGACAAGAATGTCGGTCTCATTGGCTGTGAATGCTCCTGGTAACACAGTCTCATCCCAAGAAGTCATATAACTGACATCTTGGGACGTCTTTTGAACATACGTCAACATCCGCCTTTTTAGGGTCCCCTTAAACGTCAGTTACATGACGATCCTGGGCCGTCATACAACTGACGCTTTACCTTTAATGTCGGTTAGGTGACGGGGTAGGTTTAGGTCTGGGGTAGGGTTAGGGTCCGATAACGTCATCTAACCGACGTTTAAGGGTAGGCTACCCTAAAAAGGCGGATCTGGCGCGCGCCTGCAAACCCGCCGTTATAATAACAATCCGTCATGCAACATGCGTACCTGTTCTTAAAGGGTATGTTTGATGGCGCTCTAATGGGTTTATTTCACGTTACACCCAAACCACACCTATGAATAATGAAGCTACTTCAGACCAACCCCTTTTAGATTTGCGCAAGAGGCATTTATCCCGTCGGGAAAATAGCAACAGTGCTGGGACCCGCCCACAAAGTTGCTTGCGCTTTGCACTTTGACACTTGCATTTCAGATTGTTAAAATAGGGCCCTCCAAGTCAATATATGCAAATTGTCTATACCATTTTCTGGACTTTTTTTTTCACCTGCGTTTTTTCATATACAATAAAACTGGCATATCTGAATGAATTATATAAGAATTGAAAGCTTCTTCATTTTAACTGCATATAAGTCATGCACAGACACTGTCTGTGTAAACATTATGATTATACTGCATATTTTGTGTACACACTTGGTATAAAGACACTTGGTTAAAGAAAAGACAGAACTCAGGGTGAATTGAAGGTTTATGCTCCATCTATCAGTGTTCTTGGTGGTTATGTGTGGATTAAATTGCTAAATTAATTCTTAGTCTGAGTCAAAGTTTGTAGTTTCAACTCTGCTAAATTGGCTTTTTAGAGAGCTATATAATTTCTAATGCATTATTCACTTGGCAGCCATTGTCAATTATCTAGACAGTTAAAATAAAGGAATATGTGAAAGGTTTATTATGAGGTTTTATGCATCGACGGGGTTGTAATTCCATTTAAATAATGTTCTCACAACACTGTGACTTGCATTCCTAAATGTGTAATATTTTGGACTTAGGCAGTAGATTATGAGATTTACATTTTAAGAGGAACACATTTGTTGCACTAAGATCATATCCATTGTATATTTTTACCTTTTCTTTAACTCACAGACTACTCTATGTGCCATCTTTTGGTATATGTACCATATATATATATATATTATTATCAGCCCGATCTCATGAAAGTTCGTGTCTATGCATGTCATTTCTCGTGGCATTTATACGCCAAAAACAGTTTTTGCGTGTATTTGGCACGCGATTTTCGCGTACATATGATACGCACTTTTTTGCGTATAATACGCACGAACTCCCCACCCCCCTCCCCCCTAAACCTAACCCAGGGTTTTTTAGTGCGTACCATATACACGAAAAAAACACTTTTGGCGTATAAATGCCACGAGAAATGACACTCGTGGTATAGATACGCATCTTCATGAGACTGTGTTGATTATTATATGTACCATTAAGAAAAGATAATAATCAAATTACTCAAGTTTTTATTTTTTACTGATTAGTTTTAGCTGTCGCTGAATAAGTGTAGCTAAATAATGTTCAAACCAAGTTCAAGTAAAAGTAGTGATGATTATATGAATAAATAAAATAAATCTAATAGCTTAGAAAATGAATTTATTGACCTGCCCAAAACAGTTGTGTTAACTTATCCAACATCCTTGCTATAAAATATATCATTTGAATTCAATGATCAGTCATTTTTATCAGGCAGAGAAAAAAAAAGAAGACTTTTTTTGGTTTGAAAATCACTTGCAAAGTGAAAGGGGTAGGCTAGAGAGAACATTATTGAACATGTGCCGAGTAAGTTTTATCACTTGGAGTAATTTAGTGTTTAATTTTTCTCCGTCTCCCCAGATGTTCAAGGAAAATAGGAGCATTGAAAAATGTTCCTATAAAAATATTTTGCTTTATTGTAATCTTCACCACTCTAATCTTTTGGCGCCTGTGGACTTAAACAACTATGGTCACCATGAAAAAAAAGTATGTTGTGAAACCCTATCCCCCACATAATCTTTGGTAATTTATTGTTGGATTTAGAGTTGTGTTTGGTTTAATTGCAAACCTATTAATCAGATGGGTGGTGTGAAATTGATCTAAAAAAAGCTAATGATGTCATCCTTCTCACCATAAACAAGAGCAGGCGGGCTCATGCGTAAAGCTGTCTTATGTTTCTGCAATTAGTCACACATAACCATGGAGGAAAAATGGCCCTAAATATTTCGGGGGGCAGAAATTAAACACTCTAATAAAATAATAATTACCACAGTGGATACCTTTGATTAATGGCAATCTAGGGCTGCACCGTATTGGAAAAAACTGACATTGCAATATTTAATTTTTCTGTAATATATATTGTGATATGAAAACGGTTTCGCCAGGTGACTTGAATAGCTCTGTTTGGAAATAATGACTGAGGTGATCTTATTGCGCTTGATGCCCATCGAGTGGAGTATTCATGTAAACACAGTCGATAAACCGTGTGTATCAGTATAATGGATCTGTGCGTTTGGTCTTACTTAAAGTGACAACAGCCTAATATACACAACTGCTACTCTGTGTCATTAATGTGAATCAACCAAAGGAGAAAATGATACGCTACTTTTGACTGAATATATTTTTAGCTTTAACCCCGTGAGGACAAAACCCCCTTGATGTTTTTTTTTTTTCTCACATAGCTGCAACATGGACTTAAAATACTTTTTTAAAATCATTAAGGACCCCAAATACACCTTGGTCCCCAGAGAGTTAATAAGAATACATTTAAATATTTAATTCATACAATGAAAACTATGCAATATACATGTACCTGAAAACCTTACTTTGTTTAATTCATATTTTTATATATGGTATTTATCATGTTGTGATAACAACATCCACCCCTAATTACATACAGTAGCATTAGAACAAAAATACCAATGAAATAAATTGTTCTTTGTTTTTCAGCTAGGTCTAACATGAGTTAAAACCTGTGAAAATGATAATCTTTCACTCTATTATGGTAAAACCTTTCATTTAACCCGATAATCACGTGCATTTAAAACCATAGTGCGTGGTCACAAACTACGATCCCTAGACTTGACATCATGGATGTGCACATCTCAATATCAATGCTAAAACGATTTATGGCGCAGCAGTCTGAAAATGTCCTCTACACTGGCAAGACATGTGCTCAGATTAATTTTCCTTTTATATCTTTTGTTATACTGTTTGCAGTAATGAATGAATGGACATTTGCCAGCGCAGTGCTAATGATCTCCATGCCATAATTGCTCTAATTGCTTTACTCATAAATAGAGTCCCTTGCCACTGGAAACTATCATTCAAATATATGGTTTTATGATTGAATCTTGTCAAGAGGCAGTGTTAACAAGAAGATTGGCTCAATTTCTGTTTTAAAATGTTCATGGGCCTGACCTGAGCTATTCAAAGATATTAAAAAGAAATGAATTCCCAATAAATCTCATATTCCCATTTACCACAGGTCCTTTAATTTGTAGATACTGTCTCTCAGCCTGGATTTGTATTGCTTAGGAATTCTTGGGAGATTTGTGACCTTCTCGCAAATATATCACAACTAGCTGAAATGCACTCAGGAGAACAAATCTGCACACTTAGCATGTCCTGTCCCTCAAACCAGTGACTCGGCAAGAGACCGTGTCTCTTGTAAACCATTATTATGCCTAAACTATTTGCACTCCAGTCCACAACGCTGGTTTCACTGCATACCTGCTTGTATGGATTTAATGAGCAGGTTCAGTGTACTATTTTAAATTTTCTACTTCGTGAGATTGTGACATATGTTCAAGTAAACAAAAGTGGTCTCCTGGTCTCCAGCATGAGGTTCTGAATTGTTATTGCTATGAAAATAGGCCTTCAGAGAAATGTATTCAGAATTATTAGGCTGAGAACTTTTAGATGGCAAACAGGCCAAATAAACCAACGCTAATTTTGGTGCTCAACAATCCCACATGACTTTTAAAGAAACCTCACAACATATTCATGGAACTTTGAATGAGATCTCGGGGTATGAATGTCAGCCCTTTAGACCTATTCATTTTGAAAGATGTTATAACGGCAGATAACACTCCTCTTGAGGTAGACTTAAATTACCCATCCATTCCCATAATCCACTGAGATACTTCAAGACTTTAATTGAGGAGAGAAACAGTCGCTATACTTGGCATATTTTGTGCAACTAGGTACATTTCAATTAATGTGAGTATATCTACCCTGAATCCATTGCTAGGCAAAATATACCTTGTAAAAATCAATACAGCATATTAGAGTTGCATAGTAGAGTAGTTCAGTTCTAACGGGCACACTTAAAAGTGCATGGTGAGTTTACATTATTTTCATATTTACATTGGCATAAGAAAAGTGGGTTTGCACCATGGGAGCTGTGTTACTTTGCAGCAAATAGAGATGGGACAAGACTGTGAGGAGAATTACAATCCAGCCGGTGGGCTGATTTAATGCCTTTAAAATGGAGAAGGAAGTTTTAAGTGTGTCCATCTAAAAGTTGTACAGACTCTGCGGACTGCGGTGGCGATAACACAGGTTTTCTGCTGAGGGAGGCACTTCCTGTAGCTTGAGGTACAAGGGTCGCAGCCTGACAGATTGTCTTTGACTTCGCACACTGGCCATTGTTCTCACGTAGGCATGTGTATCTTCCACAGGAGCCATTACTCTCACACTCTAGATTGTATTATGCTGGATCTAGCTGCCAACAACCTCCAGACTTGCAGGAATCTTAATATTTTTTTCACAGATGCTGTGAAATAGATAATTTTTATTAATTATTTTATTAAAAATACATATCCATATCCTTTATTTTATGTATTAAATGTAATCAAATGTATTGTTAGTTTAATTTTCAGGGTTTTTTTTGTTTGCAGTTACACTATAGAATTGACCTATGGCTCTCAAACACGATGAGCCAATCACAGCGCGCAATACACTACTAACCCAATACACTCTGACATTCTCTGCTTCCATATTCATTAAAATGCATTGCAGTTAGTCAGTTTTCATTCGTTTTTTCTTGCCATTTTAAGTTTAAAATGGTCAAAGGATGTGCATGGGGTACATGCACTCCGACACTATGTTCCTGAGAGGCTGGGCGACGGTGTGTATTTTTTATCGTTTCCCAACCCACATCTTAACCGAGATAAGTGTCTGCTCTGGATTAAGCTATGCGGAAGACCACAACACCAACTAAACGTGGATAAATTAAACAAGGATGTCTATATTGTAAGTTGTCAACAACGTATTTGAACGTTATCTTTAAAATCGCTAACGTTAGCAAAACATTAGAAAACATCAACATTAGCTTCTAGCTGTGTTGTACATCATGTCGCTTAACTTCATTAATGTATCTATTAATAACCGAGATAATAAAGGTTAACAATGTTGTGCTGAATGATTCATGTAAATACTGTAGCACCAAACGGTGATGGCAACGATACGGGTTTATCACGTTTACACTGTGACCTGTACTTTTTTGCCTGGAGCTGAAGTTTTTCATCGACCTTCTCAACAATAAAATTATTAATATAACCCTCAAATGCATAGTTAAGGCCCTTTTGGTGACTTTGAGATGAAACATACTCTTTCTGTCTCCAAAAATCACCAAATGCCTCCTGTGAAACGTCTCATACTATGACAGCTGCCATAACGCCTGTCACCGAATGTTGACTGTTTGTCCGAGTCAGTGGAGGGGGCGTGGCTTAGCCATAAGTCAATTAGATTTCTGAGGTTCAGTCCTTTTAGGAATGTTATTTTCTATTTTGCTGAAGCATCTGTAGATTCTCATCAGCCTGCTTAGTCTTACACAACACTCAAAATGAAGTTGTCAGGGAGTTACGCTCTATTATGAGAAGGTTTTAAGGTCCCCAGTCTTTGTCTCTTGATAGGAAACCTCTGTGACTCTTGCTTTCTTTCACTCTCTTTTTAAGGGCTGACTCTATGTGAATGATGTGGTAAATCTCCACAAAAGATTATTCACATAAGAGATAAAAATGCCTGGTGCACTTTTTTTTTTTTTCACATATGCCAACCCCTGTAACCTTTTAGACTGGAGACATCCCTCAGGAAGATATTTTAGCCACTAAAGGGGCAGGGCCCAGCTGACATTACACCAAACCCTTGAAATTCAGCTTTCTGTGAAAGAGCTCAGCCCTGGTCTGACCCAGACCTCCATGGCAGAATGGATACGGCTCTATTAAGCAAACGGCTTCTATTTTTACAAAATTATTTCAACTGCATTGCTTTAAGAAAAGTGTCCTCTTGTGACCGTCGAAGTCTCTGGAGTAATAGGGAATGCCTATTAAGTAACACCTGGGTACATCTGAGATTCCTCCGAGATGAGATGGTGGGGTAATGGAAGGCCGTTCTCACAGTCGGTGTACTTGTATAAGTGAAGATGTGATGGGATAGAGGGCTCTGCTCGTCAGGATGAGAGGAACTTAATCTGAAGCACTTTCCCTCCTCGGGAGAGGAAGACAGGGTGATAGAAATACAGGGTTGAGGACAGAAAGGGATTGCGAGAGGCTGGTAGAAGAACTTGGCTTGTGTGAAAAGGATTAACCCAAAATGAAAATGTACTAATTTACTCATCCTTGCTATGATTATGTGGTGTTCTCGCATGCCCGCAGGTTGAAGTTCTTCAGGAATGTCAAAGTCGTAGAAGACTCCCTTGTGGTTGTTCTTAAGGCTTGGTTTTGTAAATTCTCACGGGAGGCAGTTGAAAAAAATATCATTATTTTATTGGTTACAACACAGTTCATGTAAAAAATAAGCTCAATTAGGTTTCCTTGATTCTTAATGTGGTCAGCATTCACCCCTCAGGCTGTTATACTTGTCTGAGAAGTGTTGATGGACATTATTAGAAATTCCCTATGTTATGTCGTGAATGAGACAGTCTTAACGTTGTAAGTATTTTAGTGTCTGTAACTCATGTCTGATATGCCGGATGTCCTTCCGCTGTCGCCTTTCGCTTTTGTCATCTTCACACACTCTTCCCCTTCTTCACTGTATTCTTCGCCAGTCTTATCTTATCACCTCTTCAACTTTGTCTGCCCTGGCCCCTGCCATAACCTTTGTAGAAGGTTGTTATGTTCATGAGTAAACTGTCCACCCCCCCCCCCCACACACACACCTTTTGCTCATTTTACCCTATTCTGCATCATAAAGGATTTTTTTTGTATTGTACATCAAGATCATTATGTATTGCCGCCTGTACTTTCCAAACAAAAATGAAGCACCTTTTATATGTCAGTTTAGTATGCCCAATATGTGGCATGTTTTAAATAGTTTAAAGCAGGTAAATATAATTTCTTTATATGAGTCTTACTTAAATGCAAGCATATTGCTTTAAAACAGGCACATATCATTTCTTACATATGACCTTTAACAATATGTCCATACAATGAACGTGAATGCAAATGGACACTGTCAATGTATCTTGTGCTGTATCTATCAGGTCTTCTAAAGCTGCTTATTTTTATTTATTTATTTATTTATTTATTTTTTTTTTAGAAACAAGCTGGTTCAAGATTCAAGTCATGTTACTCATTCATGTCCATGTACACTGTCGTTCAAAAGGTTGGGGTCAGTAAAATATTTAGTTTGTTTTTTGAAGAAGATAAACACCTTCATTTAGCAATGACACATAAAATTGATAGCATCTGTAAAGCAATTTGCGCTGTAACAAAATACTTTTTTGTTGTTTTTAACTGTCTATTTTTCAAAGAATGGAGAAAAAAAACAGCAGTTTTCAACATTAACAATAAGACATGCTTTATGAGCAGCAAATCAACAGCATAATAGAACGATTTCTCATATGACACTGAAGACTGGTGTAATGGTGCCTGACAGTTCTCTTTTGCTACACATTACATTTTAAAATATGGAGATCGAAAAGGTTTTTTCCCCCAAATTATAATAGTTTACAATATAATTTATCTATTTTTAATTCAATAAATCTGACTTGGTGAGCATAAGTTAATTCTTCAAAAACATTTTTAAAAATCTTATTAACCCCTATCTTTTGAATGGTAGTGTATTCAAATATAGTTTGATAACCGCCTGTTAGGTTTAATGTCAATTATAGGTTTAATATATTAATATATTAGTAGTAGTAGTAGGCTAGTGTCACACTCAAGTCTACATCATTCTGTCTTCGTCATTGTCACTACACTTCCCAGCATCCTCTTGTCTCCACACCTGAACTCACTCCCTCAATCATCCACCTGTTCATCGTTTACATCATCTGTGTCACCTGTCTTCACATTGTTATGTTTGCTTGTATTTAGTTTGCTTCTGTTCAGCATGTCCTTAGCGGCCGTTGTCTTATGTTACATTGTGTTTGCTTTTGTGAGAAAACCTTCTGCCTGCCTCTATCTGTGCTAGATATTTTGTAAGTAAAGTTATATTGTTTGGAGTTTAGATTCTGCCTCTTCATCTGCCTGCACCACAACCGTGACGCATATCGGTTATCAGACACTATTACAATTTCATTAAATTATCTATAATAAGATTTAGTTTAACATGCTCATGCTTGTTTTAAATTTTTTCGATTAAATGTAAAAGGAGCATTAGATAATGACAAATGTAGCTAATCTTTAAAATCACTACTAATTAACACTCACAGTTCCATTATTTTATACTCTATATTATATTGTGATGCTGAAGCATTTAACATACAAAAACAATTGTTTTAGTTTAGACAAAATAACATAGAATTTTAATATCAGCAATTTGGCTTATCAATCATAACATGAAAATAATTATTGGCTTAATTGTTATATTTGTGTGTCTCTAATGTCAATGATCCCAAATTATATTGATTACTACTGTAGTTAGTGTACAAATAAGTTGTATGTCTCTTTTATGGACAGTCATCCCCCTTTCAAAATAACTGAATATAAAACAATCCTCAAAACATCTTTATTTGTGTTCCATTGAAAAGGGTTTGAAACATGAGGATGAGAAAAGGGTGATGATTTAGATTTTTTTGGGTGAACACAGAAAGAAACCCAGCCAACCACATAAACACTCATGTTGACTGATTGTGGCAGCAAAACAGAGAGGAAAGGTGAAACAGACTACAGTATTGGTGATTGTAAGATATGGTGATTTCTCTGATTTCAGTGGTCGGACTCCCCTACGGTTTTTAGCCAAGCTGTCTGGACTGGAACACCTAGTAGGCTACGCCACACCAACTGAGAGAGATGGGACGGAACAGAAGAGGCATGTTTCACTCTGTCGAATGTTGCTAAGCTGACTGCACTGAAGACTACTTCTGAACCGGTAGGATGCTGAGAATTTTCAATTCCCGAGTTGTACCACTAGTGTGCTTTTGTGAGCGCCGAGAGCAAACATTACACACTCTCTGTGCTGACTCATGTGATGCTTTTGCAACTTCGGCTATAAGTTTGTTTGCTGTTGTTGTGTTTCTGAGTGGGTTTTATCGTCTGGCTTTAGGTTATTTGTCTTTCCGTCTTAACACAGGAGTGTAATGAGATGTAAGTGTGATAAATGTGATGGACGTCTCTGCTAGACTGTGATGTGTCGCCTGTGGCTACACTCTTATATCACTCAGTCGGGAGTCCACGGCCACCGCCTGTGGATCCATAATTCTCTTTCATTTGCTCTGTGACAGATTTCTGTTTGAACTTGCGTCCCCCTGTGGCGAGATGCTAATCGCTCAAATACATCCCACCCTCGGATATCGTCTTGTGCTGTTTGTGTGAGTTTCTTGGACTGCGTAGCTGCATATGGACATACTTGTTATGAAAGGAAAAAGAGGTGTTTTTTTAATTAGAAATGTGGAAATAAGTTTTTAGATCATGTTAAATTACCTGTTGGGTGGGCACAATGTGTTTGCAGAGTTTTATTGAAACTATTGGGCAGCATATTTAAAGGGGGAGTTGGTGTTGCTGCTGTTGCCACTTCTGTACTTCTCAGAGTTAGTACTGCCCATTTCAGTCAGTCATTTGCAGAATTCTAGGTATTAACAGACATTGCATAGATATTTAGCTTTTGTTTATTCATTCAGTGCATGTTGTTGTTGTGTCGGGTATTATCATGTGTTGTAATCCCGAAATTGTTTTTTTCTCAATATTTACATCCTTTGCTATATTCAAATATGTATCTGGTCTAATCCGCACCTTCTTTGAGGAGATGTAATTTTCTCATTCCCACACCTGCTGTGTCGATAGGAAACCTATTTTAAGTTTACATATCTGACCTTACATTGAATTTAAAGTTTAGATGAAAGGATAAATCCTGAATTATTAGTTATTTTTCTTGTTCTACACAAACATTTCCTTGTAAATAAAATGTTATATACAGGTAGGGACAACAGATTCTTATCCTAGGGCGTCTTATCCTATCTTATACTGATGCTTTTGACATTTCATCTAAATCCAATGCACATGGCACCATTTAGCGTCAATATAACACGCCACCTTAAATCCGAAGTACAAAGTCTTTTGGGTTTTATAACTGCTGAATCTCCAGTTGACAATGATTGACGTTTGGATCTTTCTGGATGCCATAAGTTTAGTTATGTAAAGCGCTGCGAGAAAAGCCTATACATCTCCTCACGTGCAGTATAGCGGCTAGCCAAAACTCCTTTTTTATGTGTATGGGTGTGACTTAATGACGCAAGACATGCTGCAGATAGTTTTGACCATGACTGGCAGAATTATTATTATTATTATTTTTTTTAAATAATTTTTTTGGCTTATTTTTAACTTTATAAAAGTTATGGACAGCAACTTTCAGTAAACAGTCTTAGTTAGTTGACATGTAGTTGCAAAGTTGCTTCTAGTCAACAGAATGTTCAAATGGCACCATCAAAATAAAGTGTTACCCTAAATTTCTCTCTTAATCTGCTGATTTGTTGACTGCAGAACTATAGACCCCTTTTCAGTTGGTAAACATGGTGACGTTTTCATGTGGGCGGAGCTTAGGTGGAGGCAGAACGATCGCTCTCCGCTTCACCAACGCTAGATGACAAGTATTTTTCGCTTGTTTTTAAACAATGACTCGAGAAAATTCGATTTTATCTTTATGTGTAAGGTCACTCACTGTCCAAGACCGTGATTGTTATTTCCAAAAGTTATTTTTAACGGACAGAACCAGATTGGCTGACCCGTAGCCTTCACACGCTCACTCAATGCATGGACGATCTGACAGGATTAACGTACGTTACCTCGGTTGAGTGGCCTGATACACCTACCTTATAGAGAAATGATCGTAAAGAGAAACTGAGGGCATATAAATCTTTAGATGCCTATACGTAAGCACTGAATGGTCCTGTACAAGACTTGTGTGTACGATCTGCAGTTCTGCCGAGCCAGCACAGAGACGACGACAATGTAAAGAGTGACATTGCGGTGAAATTTTAATCATGTGAATATTTTCTAGAAATAAAAATTCCAGACACAGCATTTAATTTTTAATCAATTCTTGCACCAAACAACACAACAAGATTATCTGGTCTATATCTGAGGTTGTATCTGAGACTATATCTGAGACAAAAGATCTCTCTCTTGGGAGTGATGCCTTAATTCTGTGCAATTAAGAAGGGGGAGCACTAATGAATCTGGTAAAGAAGTGATGGTGTTTTTTTGGATGGGACGCCATGGTGGTTAGTTCATCTAAGGTAAAGGTGGTCAGTCAACCATGGACATGTGGAGTGCCTTGCACCTCAAGTCAGATAAAATTATTTTTTCAGGTTTAGCAGATTGAATCATCATGGCTTTCATTTCTTATAAAATATTGAAATATTGCTTATACAAACATTTAATCTCTTGGATGACATTGACATTTTTCAAGTGATGGGGCTAAGAGCATCATCTGTCCATTTTTGAAACCTTATTATTGGAGGAATCCAATTAGATGGATGAGGAAAGATGACAGGAATATATATATATTGTGAGTGGAATTACTGGCTACTCCTTTCAGGCAGTTCCGATACAGTCCTTTCTTTTGAGAGACAATTTTGCGCATTGCTCTTTTGAAACTTTGCAGACATTTTATAGTTACAAACCACTATATTGATAAATACATGCTTTTACAATTATGCTTTTCAAATACCTTTTAAGACACCTTGTGTTTTATGATTTAAGATCAATTGTGTTGGTACTGCACATTGCAAAATATACGTTGACCAAACATGTCAGAACTATCAAACACTTTCTGTAAAGCTGCTTTGAAACTATATGTATTGTTAAAAGCGCTATACAAATATATTTGATTTGAATTGAATTGAAATATCAAACATCTTTTTACATATGTACTGGGTGTGTTTAGAGTTTTAACTGAGCGTGTGAGTAGCTAATTTGCACAAAATCAAATTAATTGATCATGCAAGTGTGCATTGATCACACTTGATTTTGTGTGATCACTATTTTGTTCTGCATTGCTTTGATTTGAAATGTATGTCTTATCTGAAAAAATTACTGTGCTTCCTGAAATGGATACAGAGTAAGTAATAATTGACTTGGCCTGTGATGTTATATATATATATATATATATATATATATATATATATGACAAATCAGTGTCTACTCTACAACATGCTGTTATACTGTTTTGTATTGCTGTTTTATATGTGCAGACCACAAACCCACATGTTGTGATGATTTGTATACAGTTCAAACTGTATTTTCTATCCCCTAACCCTACCCATCACAGAAAACTTTCTAATTTTACATTTACAAAAAACATCAATTAGTATGATTTATACAGGACACCAAAAAATGTCCCAACAAGAACAAAGGATTTTGGATATTGCCATCGGATATTGGAATGTTCAAAAGTTGTTTATCTTCTACTGTCTTTTGTTCCTCCAAATATAGGCTCAAAAATTAAAATATGAAATATGTCTGCCTTTAATTTGCAGCAAAAATGTGTAATCTTTACCACTTCTGGGATATAATATATCATGTAATGTTTTGTTCGTATTGCGCTACACCTCGAATACTTTGGGGTTTTATGCTGTATGGTGTAGAGGTCTCCCATGAATGAAGGTCTTTTCTGCCGTAGGCACATTATTATGTTCTTTTACTCTTTCATTCTCAGTAATAATGAAAGCGCAAAACCTATTGTGCTCTCCCATCTCTCAAGAGAGTTACAGAGCTTTTGACTTTGTAAAGGACAAAGTCATGAACGATGAGCTGAATTGAATGCGCAAGGTTCCTTCAATTCATACTCCTGAGCCAAACACCGATTTGAATCTAAAAGAGAAATGGCTGTTAGTTGAAGTATAAACTGTTTTAGTTATGGAGAAGAAAACTGAGATAAAATGAATGATTGATGTTGATCAGATTATGTGCAAATTGTAGCTGTTTAACTGTGGCATCCTAAAGATGAACTATATCTGTGCAAATCCGAACACCTGTTTCCATCTTTGATGAAAACTAATGCGATAAAAACCGCAGCACGGCAGAATTATAAATACAGTATATACAGCCTGTGTTTTATTGTGTACTTTTCTGATTTATTATTTCTCAGTAAAACAGATGCAGAGTTTACAATGAAGGTTGAGTTTTATTTGCGTTTTTATAAGCGTTTCTAAAAAATAACTTAATTTTGCTTTGGCTATAGTCAGCCGTTAGAACGAGACTCAAGGCGATAGTGATGAATTCACTTCATACTATAAATAAGGCAATTCTCGTGAATTTTGATTTACCCTGCTGCAGTGTTGGCAGTTTTTATAAGTTATTTGCCATATGTCATAGACCTAGTGTACTGTTGCCTTCAAAAGTTACATTCATAAAAGTTTTGTGAACTGTTTTCATGGACCGAATATGTTAGATTTTTTTCTGGTTTCCCTTTTAATGCCAGGAACAGAAGTATTATTTCTTAGAATTCTTTTCTTTTTCTCTGTCTGCTTTTAGGAATTGCATTGCTAAATGAATAAATGTATTGACTGTAGTTAACTGGGTATTTAAATCTGCATACTTGATATGAAACTAACTTAATTTTATTTTTATAAGATACTCAAGAGCCCTTTCACATGACTCACAGAGCTTCAATGCACCTCTAAACATATGCTGCACTGACATCCACATGAATTATTGTTTGGATTTGCATGCCTGTTGTTGGGAACTGAAATTGTTGAACTTTGACATTTTTTTGTCAATCAAAGTTGTTTAAAAATATATATTGTTCTAAAATTAAGATAAAACAATTAAAATAAAATTTTAAAATAAATTTTGTGATGCACTGATTGATTTGTTTACGATTAGTCAGTATTTGATGAAATATGTCATCTCAGTAAATCATTAAATAGACAATAATGTCAACACAAAGCACATTACAAAGGTTTGGTGCCAGTAATTTGTTTTAAAGACCCCCGGTGGTGAAAATCAAAATGTTGATGTTGTTTATATGAGTATGTGGTGTTTTTTAATATGCTTTAAGACAAACATTGTGCAAATTCATATTATGCTTTAAGACAAACCATGTGCAAATTCATAAGTCAACACCATGAGTATTTTCTCCTTAAAACTGCAGTGAAAAAAAGACAGTCTCAAAACCGTGGTTTGAAATCGCCAGTGTTTCTTGCATCACAAACTACCCTGTAACCAATCACGTCAATATGCGGGTGGCCTTTAGCATATTATTAACTGCTATGAAGCAGGGGAGTCAAAAAGCCAGATTATCCCAGTAAATTTTTCTGTTGATGTGAAAAATCTGGTACATTTAGCAACTTAGCGGGTTAATTTTGTATATGTATGATGATATTAAGATGAACTATATACCTTTCTCCACCTATGTTATAAGTTGTTCAAAGCATAGATGATCTTGTAGTAGACGACTCTGTATGAGTGAGTGGGGGTAGAGCTCATTTGCATATTAATGAATCCGCATACATACACATATTAACAACATAAAATTTCGATTTTTAAAATTCGAGTTTTTTAAAAATGAATTACTGACTCCAAACGTTTGTAATGTGCTGTATGTTGACATTTAATGAAACACATTTTTCAGCAAATACTGTGATTATACTAAATGAAGCAAGGGAGTTTTCATGAATTCATTTTCACAGAAAAAAGCCTTTAAATTTGTCATTTTGGTGATCAAAAATGAGTTTTAAAGGCCTACAGGTGACTTTTATTCAGCAAGTTCACGTTAAATGGCTCATAAGTTATTGTAACAAAATACATTTTGTCCATTTAAACTCCGTTCAAAGAATCCTGACAAATGAATTTCTAATATTAAGCAGCAAAACATTCATTAGAAACGTTTCTTGAGCACCAAATGAGAATGATCTTTGAAGGGTCAAGTGACACTGAAGGTTCAGTTTTGCCATCACAGGAATAAATTACATTTTTAAAATGTATTAAAATAGAAAACCTCTATTTTAAATTAAAATACTATTTTAAAATAATATGGTTTTGCTGTATTTTTCAAATAAATACATCCTTGTTGAGCATAAGGGACATTCAGAAACCTTTCTTACCTCAATCTTTTGAACTGTGGTGTGAGTATATTATACAAGTCAATATACTGTTTATCATATTTCCATTTTAACACTGACACATCACTGGCCTGCAATCCACATACCTGGGTAATGTTGTAACTTGACTCGCTTCATCTTTGCATAGCTGTTCTCTTTCAGGGTGTTTTTCCTATTAACAAGGTAACTGTGCTGAAAGGATACAAAAAAAAAAAAAAGGAATATAAATTACACACACATTGAATGTTTTGATTAGGTTTGCTAGGTGTTAATTAGAAAAGGGAGCTATGCTGTACTTATTTTCTAACTCAACTGCTGGACGGGCATTAGACGTAGCCCCACCGCTCTCTTCTCCTGTGCTGACAACGTTTTTGAGCTGTTTAATTAAGCCTATTGAGTTTGCATTGACAGTCGTGTATTATATAGACCTGTAGACAAACTCTGGATCATGCGCTCTGGTGGTTTGTTAATTGCTCAAGGTTTAACTGGACATTGCTCTGTAATTGCATCAGTGTCCAGAGCTTTCATTTTGACGCGCCACCTATTTATTACCTCACCTTGCCCCATGCTCAGAGCCACACAGAATCCATCACACTCTTATTGATGGCCAGGCACAACATGGGGAAACCAGACCGGGCCAGTGTTTACTCATCAGTGTCTGTGGTGCGGCACGGACACTTGCCAGCATTGTGCACTCTAGTGTGTCTCTGACCTTGTTATGGGTATTATTGCTCTATTGACTCTGTCATTAATGGCAACCCTCTCATGTTTCCTCCCTATGGCGAGGACTTTGGGGTGCAGAAAGAAAAAAAACAAAAACAAAACAGACTTCAGTACCAATGATGTTGACTTTATTTTCCATTACTTTTAACTTTGGCTTGGCTCAGAGTGTCTCCTAACCAAATGTATTTGATTAGTGCACTGCTGAACAGGTTTGCATTATGGTAGCCTTTAGATCAAGGCACAAGGGAGGAGCAGAAATTATTGCCCTTCTTATTTTTAAAAACAACTAGAAATTACATTTGTTTGATCCAACCTGCTGCATTTTAGTTGAAAGCCAGTCGATTTAATATGAAAAATTGGGCAGTCTCTTTGAAGATTGTTTTTCCCTGGGTTGTTTTTGACACATACTGTAACACACAGTACTGTTTGTTTCTACGTTGAATTAAGCAATAATGATTAATACCAAGGCAAGCATGACTATTCCTCCCTTTCTTTTGTTAGCAGCGTTTAATTTCTTAAAGGCACGAAATGTACGATTTTATATAAGAATATCCAAAAACCACTATAACAGTGTTATGTATTTTGTTGACTTGTATTACATTATCCCAAATGTTTCCAAGAATGTTCAAATCCAGAGAAATAAGCAGTTTTAACCAGAACATGGACCATACCTGTGTTACCCTCTATTTGTTTTATTTTGCAGAAACCATGGAAACCGTAAAGATGGTTTAATATATTATGTGTTTTATTAGACAGCTGTTTGGATTCATTTATAGACAGAAGAGGGATCGAGGACTGCTTAATATCTTACGCTTTAAGGGAAACCTCTTTTCCACAAGATATTGAAGCCAAAAATTGTCCTTAATTTTGAATTAATGTAAAACGCATTGCGGCAGCATACAGACATAGGTAAGGCGGCTCGTGTGCCTATTGGCTGTCCTGTGGCAACTGCAGCAGCCTATCGAGAGAGGTCCTTGGTGATGCTCGATCCAGTGGAGGCACTTCGTGTCAACTACGTCACCTTCCACCAAAGCAGGCGTGGCCTGAGCCTATAAATACAGCTCAATGGGCTGATAATCTGGTTCTTCATCGCCGAAGCAAACCAGAGCATGTTCTATAAGTTCTGAGTGTGATCGAGCTAGAATCAGCCAATCGTCCAAGTAGTTCAAAACTCACATGCCCCAAGTTTCAGGGGTGCGAGAGCCGTGTCCATGCGCATTGTGAATGTATGGGGTGCTAGGGGCAGGCCGAACGGTTGGACCTTGTATTGATATGCCTGGCACTCAAAGGTGAATCTCAAGAATCGCCTGTGACGTGATGCTATTTGTATTTGGAATTCTTCAAACACGTCCTTTGGATTTATTGACAAACCAGTCCCCTTGCCAAATCTGCGCAAAGCATAGCATGTGACGAAAGATGGGCCTCTACTCGTGGAAAAGAGTGTTATCCTCTGTCTTTAGCACCGTCCACCACGGAGAATGCTGCTGAGACATAGGTACGCGGTCCTTTTGCAGGGAACATCCATCCAGTCGGTTGTGCGAGGGTGCCGCCCACTCAAGGCCGAGGCTCGCCACGGCCTGTGAGAGTAGACGCATAAGCTCGGATTCGATGCTGGCCCATTTCCCTGACGACTCACTGGCAGAAGGGGGAGTCGCCAGAGCTCGCCCAATCCTCACTGTTCGATGCCAGGATAGAGCAGCTGGCCTCCTTTACAGATGCAGCTGTCTCGTCGCCATTAATGGCGGAAGTGGCGGCGGACGTTGTCCGTCTGTGAACAAGCTATTGTACCTTTAATCTTCAATATTATAAACCAAAACTATTTCAACTAAATCTATACTTAATTTGGCTGCACTCTTTGTTCTTAGCCCTTGTGATTGTCATCGCCAGGGTTGAGGCAGAACATTGCTAGTAGGCCGTAAGCTCACTTTAAATAATTCATAGTATATGGCATAGTATATGGCACACAATATGGCATTTGTGGGAAGAGGTTGTTGAATTTGTTTTTGCTGTTTAAGGGCCATTCGGTATTTCTAGCCACTTATTAGCTGATTTTCACTTTTCTTGTCGCATGTTTTCTCAACGAGCTCCCCCTACAGCTGTGGTGCGACTATTTCGCAACACTGATGTAAATTCACTTGCGGCGCCCTCTTCCCCTTTCTACCGTTGACGTGCTCATGTGCTTTTGTTATTGTCGGATCCAGTCTGTTGAACAAAAAGCAACAACAAAAAAAGACTCACGAAAATTTCTTGAAACATTTAAAAACTAAAAAATACATAACTATATAGCAACACATTGGTTGTCTTTCATCCCAGAAAATGTAAAAATCTAGTTTTGATTCTTAGATTTGTTGGAGCCTAATCATACAGAACGAAGCAGTGTCATAATATCTTGTTTTCTGTGAAACAAGATTATCAAGAATTGTAAAGCATGTGTAATGGTGAATGCTCAATATTTCCTCCATGATCAGTTTCTCTCTAGCTCTTGCTTATATTGCACAGAGCATGAATAGTAAATCTCTTTTTACTGCAGGGATTCTAACAAATAGAGATCATTCAGTACATTGGACAGCTCTGTGGCCACACCATTAACCCTACAATCACATACAGCACATCAGTTATCATACAGCGGAGTCATGGCCCACCTAAAACCCATGCACGCACACATCGCCATGCTGACGGATTTGAAGGAACCCATGAGGCTGGAAGTGAGTTATAGGCAAAACTGTCACCCGGCGAGGGAAGAAGGCGGGATCGATTCCCAGAAATCAGCAGAATCCGACTTGGCCTATCGAGCACGCTCATCTGTCTCCTTGACATAATTGTTCCTTTCTTGTTATTTTATGTTCTAATCAATCAGCTATGAGTAAAATGCCAATTACAATGTCCATTGATGCAACCAACAGAGAAAGCACGAATTGTTGGATGAAACATTAGCCTACTGCAAATTGCCATTTTAGAGTTTCACTCTTTCTGGGAGGGGAATAATGGGTAATAATCAAGAAATAACATCTAATGTATTGAGTCATATTTCACTTATAATTGCAAAATTGTGTGCTTGTGAGGGAGTAGGGCAGACTCATTAATGCATCCTTTCCCATCGTGTCTTAAGTGTTGGACTCATTGCAAAAAACTTCATTGTGATATTTTAAACAACCCAATGGAGAAATGGCCAACGATTTTGAATTAGCCATTATATTGGTGATTCATTATTGTAATTACTGTATAAACATTGGCTATGGACCGATTATGAGCGTACTTTTTTTTAATGGCCAAATATGTTCATTAGGAAAAACATCCTATTCATAACTTGGAAGTATGATTCCTAGTTACATAAAACATTGTTAGTTGTGCATGCATACATGCATACCTCCTCCAAATACATCAACCAGATAATATTTTGACTCCCATTATTCCAAGAACAAGATCACAATATGATGGACATGTCATGGACACATGAAAATAAGAGATCTCTCCACATTTCAAATAACTTGTGCCAGGTTAAATTAGTTTGACTTGTCAGGACATGTTCTTAAGAAGTGTCATTCAAGTGTCATTTAATGAAGTTCTTTCGGATTGCGTGTGTGGAAAACAGATGGTGCACCTTTTAGACATTGTCAATGAACAATAGGTTGTCTGGTGCTCATTAATTAGCTGACCTCAATCAAATCATTTTGTTTGCCCGTATATTCTCCAGAGGTTTAGTATATTCAGCTGTTCTTCTGGAAGCCCACTGTGCAATATAAGTTTGGTGTCTGCCATTTTGTATTTAAGGTCTCAGGGTGTGGAAGAGGCTCACAGAGTATTCCAGCTGAATGGATAGAATAGGGTTGGGATTTAAAAATCGATTCCAGTTCTGTAATTGGATACTTGTTATAAAATTAAAGAAAGAAATAGGAGTGGGCATATGTATAAGGGAGGTGGTAGTGACATATTTGACTATTGTGGGTGTATGGTCATTTCACAGGCTCACTCTTCTGGGAATGCATCATCTTTAAAAAAAAACCTGCGCTCCTAAGAAACTTAAGAAAGTGTCTAATCGGCTGGTTAGGCTAGTGCTATGCTGCACACCATGGTGGTGTTATACAGGTGTACCAGGCAGGGAACAAACACACAGGAAACATCCATGACGGCCTGACACACACACACACACACTAGACGAGAAAGGACAGTGAATTCATGAACCGTGACATTTTGTCTCTCATATCTAAATAAGACACTTTAAATTGTTATTATCTTGTTCTGAGTTATGTTGAATGGGATATGGAATATAGACAGTGTTTCTGGTTGGTGCCTCCCTCTCACCTTCTGGGCTGTTTGGCGACTTAGTTAATATAAGTTTAATCATAATATGCGACTTAGTCACAGCTTCTGGGAAGCGAAGAGGCATGAGGAATCCAGATGTCTCTTCAGACAAAGTGATACCTGAAAGCCGCACCTTTTTCACGTCTATTTATAACCTTATGAGCGCACATTCCAATTATGCCATCATCAGATGCCAATATTTTTCAATTAATGAGTGTTTGCTTGACTAACTAATATAAATTCCAAGCATTAATAAAGACTAGTTATTTTTGCCATGGTATTTCAGCCCATTCTCACTCCCAAGGCGTCACCTAACTGACGCCTTGGGAAGCATTTGGACATGCTTCAATATCTGACGCTTTAGGCGCCCTTTAGCGTCAGTTAAATGACGCCCTAGGATCGCGTGTACCCTACCCCCACCCCACACCTAAACCTAACCGCGTCCTCTAACAGACGCTTTCCTTTAGCGTCAGTTAGAGGACGCATTAGGATCGCGTCATGTAAGTGACGCTAAAGGGCGCCTAAAACGTCAAATATTGAAGCATGGTCAAAGGTGACGCCTTGGGGTGAGAATGCGTTGGGTATTTTTAAACCATAGGCAAAAGTTCCTTGTGTAAGTGACCTTTAGCCTGTTGATTTTTGAATGACATCTTTTGCAATAAGACCTAGAAAAAAGATGTGGACGATATTGAAGTATCTTTACCATATTGGAATCTAAATTAGGAATCGATAAGAATCGGAATTAATATCAAATGTTATCCCAACTCTAGGATAGAATAATTGAATTAATAAATTGAATCTTTAAAAATAAAATTATTATTAGTAGTGCAGCTATATTTCATCATGAAGGCTACATAAAAGACCTTTTAGTTCTGTTTTGTTTACCGACCTCCTTTCCTGCTCAGTAATAATTTATAATTCATTGTGTGATTGGTGACCTTAACATTGTTCTTGTTAATTTTGCATATAACCTTTTATAATATGTTAAATATCAATGAATAATTCATTTTGATTAATTTATTATTTGTTAAAATTATTTTCATGAATGCAATGTATTCTCTGGAAAATAAGTAGCATCAAGTCAAAATTTCATTGACAGATGCATGTGTACTACATTTCACCCATACGCACATTTAGATCCTTCTTTTATACTTACTAACAGCAAAATTACCCTGCATTGACAACATTAAAGCCTCTGGGCAGGTCAATAAATGAGTATTACATGAACTCATTTGTAAATATTAATATCTGAAATGAGCTCACTGACCAAGCTGACCATTGTGACAGATTCATTTTTAATAGTAATAGTTCTGTGTCCTATTCATTCACAAACCGAGCAGCACTAATAGCTGAACATTAATTCTTGATATTGCTCATACCATACTGTCATATTCTCCTAAATGTTCCTCTGTCTGCATTCCAGCTACTGTCTCCTAGCTAGACCACAGCAGCCACTTCATCAAAATCAACTGCTGTAGAGTGCCAGAGATTACCCACAGGAAAATACCACTGAGCCTTAAATAGCAATCAATTTTTCTGACTTTTCTCTGACATGAACAATGATAAGCGCTAGCTTGCACTAACATGATGATGCCACCGAGAGAAAAAGAGAGATAGAGATTGAGAGATGCGGAAAGAGCAGAGCAACAAAGAACGTTTGTGGCCTCTGGACATGCCTCCATAGAGGGAGTGTGATGCTCTAGACCAGGGGTGCCCAACCCTGCTCCTGCTGGTCAAGTCACATTTATTTATAGCGCTTTTTACAATACAGATTGTATCAAAGCAGCTTCACAGTGATAACATGAAAATAATACAACACAGATCACTAATATTGTTGAATATTCAGACCACGTTTACACGAAGGGAAAACACACATATATATATATATATATATATATATATATATATCCCTGTGGATTGGCCTCTCGTTTACACGAAAACCCAGTTTTTATCACAGAAAACGATTATTTCTAAAAACTCCGGCCAAAGTGGAGATTTCTGAAAATGCTGGTTATGTGTTGTGTGAACTGGGAGAAACGGCGTTTTAGGTTCTCTCTTGTCGATTTTGAGGATTCAAAGGATTGGCTTATGGCTTTATCCTTAACCCCTACACTGCCGCCAATAGGTTTGGCATAGTTATGATGGCGCTCAACGGCGTATTTATGCGGGTGTGTGAACAATGTTATTTTTGAAAACGGAGAGGGGGAAAATATTCGTTTTGCTAAATATCTGGCTTTGTGTAAACGTGGCCTAAAATGTCCCCGGTCGACTGTCCTGCACAGTTCATCTCCAACCCTAATCAAACACACCTGCCTTTAATTTTCAAGTGATCCTGGTTGCTTCAGGTGTGTTTGATTAGGGTTGGAGTTAAACTGTGCAGGACAGTCGATCGGCAGGGTTGGGCACCCCTGCTCTAGACAATGTTCTTTTGAGAAACCCTAACATTCATTTGGACTTTGTATATTTGACTTGTGCCACCTACCTAAACATTGTTGCAGATTGTTGCCCCTTCATGGCAATGGTGTTACCTGGTGGAAGTGGCCTCTTTCAGCAGGGTAAGCCAGGTTCAAGGTGTTTCCCTGGCTTCAAAATCCCAATTCTGAAGATCTCAATTCAACGGAGCAACTTTGATCCACGACGGTTCCACCTCACAACCTACTGAACTTGAAGGATATAAAATATTATTTATGGTAACACTTTAGTTCGATAGTCCATTTTAGACATTCTACTAACTAACTTTTCAACTACATATCAGCTAACTGTCATTGGAATATTAGTAGACTGTCAACTTAATATCTGCTAACACTTTTTTTTGTTGGTCCCCCAAAAGACATTCAACTGACTAAGTACCCAGACAGCAAACTGATATTGAATCAACGTGGAAACGACGTCTCTCATGACATTGAAACAACGTTGATTTTGCTCATTGAATTAACGTTGAACCAACGTCAGACGCGGCATTCTTCAAAGCTAAATGAAAATCGAAAATTGGTTTGCTTTCATAACGTTGAAACAACGCGTTGATTTCAAGTTGATTTTCCATTAGTTTTGAAAGAATGACGCGTCTGACGTTGGTTCAACGTTAATTCGATGAGCAAAACAATGTCAGATCAACGTTGTTTCGATGTCATATTTCCACGTTGATTCAATGTCAGTTTGCTATCTGGGTAACTTGGTGACTACAAGTAAACTTATTCTCCTAACCCAAAGCCTAACACCTAACTATAATCTAACAGTCTACTGACAGTCTACTATAATATACCAATACTTTAATAGTTGAGTTAAGGCGGGCATACACTGTGCGATTTTCGTCCGATTTTGAGCCGAATTCTGACTCGTGCGACTCTTTTTCGTGTCGGACCGATTTTCAGCTTTGTCGTGCGTCGTTTGTCGTGCAGTGTACAGGGAGAAACGAGAGGCGATTAACCTCTCACGATCGACAATCGGCTGGTCGGATTAATTTCTGGCATGTTAGAAATTTTGGTCGCTCCTCGTGACTATATCGCACAGTTGAAGCAAAGCTACGAACCGATTGCCCTAAACTCAGTGTTTTTTTCCCTCACTGCACCTGCGTGAAA
Organism: Pimephales promelas; assembly: GCF_988280905.1. NCBI lineage: Eukaryota > Metazoa > Chordata > Actinopteri > Cypriniformes > Leuciscidae > Pimephales > Pimephales promelas. Next base: position 20,017,172 of record NC_142777.1, read on the forward strand.
ACAGAAGTTTAACCATTTCATCTACAGCAAAAATAAAATTAAAATAAAAACGAAAAGAGGGAGATCTTTAAGTTCTGTATTTCAAATTAGCTACAAATTTCTGTTGCTTACCTCCAGTTCGTGTTGCAAAATGAATAATATTACCTACGTCTTCCAAGCCACCTGCGATGTAACGCCTCTTTTCATTGATGACAAATTATGGCAATGTTCGGACATAGACCGTTAATAGTTATTTTATATGCATATAATTCATTGTAATCGACCTAAATATTTTAGAAAATTTTTAATGAGGAGTAAGATTATGTAATATTTTATTATCCTCGCAGCATGTTGGTTATGTGCTGTGAAAATATTGCGTGGCAAATTAATTATAATAGCGGATCAATTTAATAATAAAATTAGCCTATAGGCCTCCCCTAATAATGATAATACAATAATATACTAATAATAATTAAATGCATAAATTGAAAATTCTAAATTATCTTGATATTGATAGCAGATGCTTGTTTTAACAATATCTCTGGATGCATATACGTAAATAGGCTCAATCCAGGGGGTTATCGCAGATATTACACGTATAGTGTGAGCAGTGAAGTACCTTGCTGAAATCGCACAGACATCGCACAGTGTATGCCCGCCTTTAGTTGACGCGTAGTTGAAAAGTTACTTATAATTAGTAGAACGTCTAAAGTGACCATCGAAATAAAGTGTAACTGGGGTTTTTCGTTAGCAGGATGTGTAGGCACTGACAGGTGCTGTATGTCTGATTACTGCCATCTCTGCTTGATTGGTGTTTAACCTGCAGGTCAAGCACAGAGGAGCCTTCAATCAAATTAACTTCGCCCCTGAGGCCTATGCTTTCACTGAAATTACTTTCTTGGATCTTTGTATCCTATTTCCATACTGTCATCAGGTTTGACAGTGTTTGAGTACAGGTGCCATTTATTTATTGATTGATTGATTGCATGAGAAATTAAACAAAGAGTGTTGGAACTTTCAAAGCCAAAGAGTGATTTTATAATGTTGGCTGTGGCATTCTTCAGTGGTGCAAGTGTTCCAGACTCCAGCTATGGATTTATGTGGAATGTGATATTGTGAAATGAATGATTTGTTTGTTTGGTTCTGGTTGTGAATTCAGGGATGTTGTAAGGGCAGAACAGAGAAAGAGGCTGTGCACTTTTAGCACTTTGAAACTTTCAAACCAACTTCTGTTTTCCCAAACTCCTCTCCCTCTCCTCTCTTGGGAGCCATCCTCCCCATGTTCAAAGTCCATTGCTTGCAAGCTTTGTGTTACAGGGTGAAGTTTTCTATATTTTTTCCTTTGCTGGCTACACCCGTTCTATTGATATTCAGCGGCCAGAGAGGTGAACTTGCTGTCGATTCTCTTTCTTAACTTACAAGTTATCAGAAGTTGGTGTCAGATCTTCAAAAATAGTTTATAGCCCAAGTTACCTGATGACGCATCAGGATTTATTTATTTTTGGATGCTTCGAGCATTCAAGCCCTGAAGAAAGGGGCACGTCAAATGCTTTCAACATTTTCTTCTTTTTATATAAATGACATCAGTTTTACCCCCTGATAATGATTTCAGCACTTAGTTCCTTTGTGACATAGTTTTAAAAAGTCACGATAAAATGGAAGTAGACAGACATTCTCTTCAATATTTAGACATGCATGTGTAACAGACTACCAAAAGAGAAAGAAGAAAGTTGGGGATTGACTTGTTTGGTGGTGGTTTTGTTACACAACAAATATTTATCTATTTTGGGTCCTGATTAGGAGATGGCAAGCGCATGAAGCTTTGTGTCGTGCTGCTTACACTCAGCAAATAAAGAAACATCCTCTCACTTTCAAACAGGGCTCTGAACTGGTTTAAGGAACGACTGAGTTTTAACAGGGACAGGAACAAAAACGAACAGAAACAATTATTTGAAGTTACCATTAACTGGTTAATAACTTTATGTTTTAATATTTTAATTTGCCATTCAACCAATCATGAACTAAATTTTTTTGTTTTTTGTTTTATCATATACTTCATATATCATTTATTATTTACTTCAATGAAGGCATCTGTGGATGAGAGTCTGAAGAAAGGACTGCTGGGTTGACATCCTGCTGAACTTCACAGACGATACGTGGAATGACAATTTTAGAATGACACATTAATTTGTTCACATCCTCAGACATGTAATTTTGTGTTTCTTTGGCTTTATCAACTCAAATTTCCTAACTCAATCTGCAGCAGTTACAGCGGTCACGTAATAGAAATTGGAGCTCTCAAAAAATTTGTAAAAAAGTTGTAATTTCCATGAGTTCGTCCTACGAGAATCTCTTATGATAATTACAACATGGCGTGAACGCATCTTTGCACTATATTCAATAACAACTGCTCGTTATGTTCATCATACATCGTCATTTCTATGCTGAACTTTCCAGTTTTGTTTTTCAATTTGATTGAGTGTTTACATGTCCTATTGAATGGATTAGAAAAGGTTTAAACCACCCTTGGATTTGGCCAATTCCTTTTGATTGGTGTGGATTTTTATTCCAACTGTGTAACTAGTCTGACTACAAACTGATTATTAGGGTCAACGAACAATGAATAAAAGATTTGGTTGATGTGTGCATTTGTCACACGCTTCATATCGCATTTGATCGTTTGACGTGCAGATACTGCACAGATGTACAGTTTCTGTACAGCTACTGTCAATTTGTAAAAAAAAAAAATAATTTGAATCTGTTATTGTCATTGTGGAAAAAAGATGATAGAAACTAGAATAAAATAAGAAAAACTAGCAGGAGACATGGGGGATGTCAAATTCTCTTCTCTATAAACTAGATTTGTGGAAGCTGAAAGAAAAAAACCCTCATTGATTGGGCAGTTATATTTGATAGAAATGAGTAACCACTGACATTTGATCAGAAATTAAAACAACACTGTGCTCATCGCTGTTATCTGCCTCAATTCTGTACCCAAGATGTCAAAAGAGTGAGTCACAGTAACACTCTCTATGTGTCTCTCTGTCATAGTAAACAAACACAAGGACAAGACAAATAGAGGCTGAGCCACAGAAATGGAGGCGAGTGAGATAAGGAACTGGGAGAGGAGAAGAGTGATCGGAGAGAGAGGCCTAGAGAAAAGGTCAGCATGCGTTGTGTCATGCAGGGTGGAGGATGCCTGAGCCGCTGGGTTTTACTCAGATTAATCTGTCGCTTGGTGACAATGCTGGTTTAAAAAGGTCACTCATGGCAACAGGATGTGGGTGCAGGGTGCTGAAATGTATCGAATCTGACCGCTTGCTGGCTGGGCTTCAGGTAGTTAGTGCACCATAAAGGTCAAATTTGCTTCGCATCTCTCCAGAACTGACCGCTCCATAGGTTTTCGGAGATTGTTGGGCTCAGTGCACTGACAGAATCGGACAGAAGTTTTGTTTAAACTCTGAAAAGGCCTCCTAAGTGCCTCTTGTTTGGATGACGGAAATTTGACAAGTTTGTCAAAACAGTTTGTACACAGTAGTTAGGGCAGTTTGAGAGACAACAACTTTATGTAACCTGTTCAAAGGCCATTCACTTCAGTTGTTGCTCAGTTGTGTTAAGATTTTCTAAGCATCGGCAGTTATTCATTTTCTGGTTGAATTGATATTTTCTCAAATGTTTTTGATGGATGAGTGGATGTGTGTATGCATAGATAAATTGATATATAAATTGTGTTTATGAATGGATGATAGATGGGTGGAGTGAAAGTGGATGGATGGATATTTTACAAATGTTTTTTTGGATGCGTGTGTTTGTATACACAAGTGTATTTATGAGTAGATGACTGGAAAGATAGATGGGTAGACATGGTTGGATGGATGGATTAGTAGACAGTTAGGTAGATTGGTAGATAGATTGTTGGACAGAGGTGGGTGGATAGATGAGTAAGCATAGGTGTGCAGATCATTAGATGGATGAGTTGCTTGACAGTTGGATGAATGAATGATGGATGAAGGATGGGTGGATGTATGGGATTACAGTTGGATGGGTGGATGGTTGATTGAATTTGTATGTTGCTATGTGTATAGAGAGATTTTTGATGGAAGGATTGGTCTCGCATGCAATTTTGAATGGACTGTTAGATAGATGGCTACAGTAGATCTAAATTTGATTGACCAATATAATGATAGGTTGATGGATGAAAGTTATAGCTAATTATTCAGAATGATATCTTCCGATACCATAAAAAAAACAAACAAAAAAAAAACCTAAAAAAAACATACTGGGAACCCTCTTATAATGTTAGTGGTTACAATTAATATTATAGATAGTATATTTAACTGCTAATTATTTTCAGACATAATAATTACACAAATAAAGACTGAAATGTTTTTTGCAAACTCAGTTTGCACAAAAGGTAGTTTTCATAAGCACTTTTCTTTGTGGCTAATTTTTTCAAACATATGTAATTATTTTTTTTTTTATAGCTAACTCACAAACTGTGAATTTACCTCAGGAAAGATATCTGATGTACAGTGTAAAATTACATTTGTTCACAAGCTGTTTTATTGAAATCTTCCTGCGGTTGAAACAAATTGAGTGATTATTGAGACATGATACAGATTTCTACATAACATAACACAACTGATATGCATGCATGTTTTTCGAGATGTTGTATGCAAGTGGAAGAAAATACTCTCGCTTTGCGCTGCCGCTTGGACTGAGGTGCTAGAGCCATCCGTCATGTCACATTTAAATCTACATAAAATGTCAATCATCGGCTTTTTTAAATGATTGGCCGATGGCTTTTGTAGCTTCAATAAAAGCTTCAAATACTGATTATTGGACAATTCATTGGTGCATTTCTAATGAAAATCCTTTTGTGCCTCACCCACAGAACTTCCTTCTGTCTCCACTGATGGTCATGAGTGATGAGATTGCACATAACATGCACTACTCAATGCCATATGTATGCTTTTAATTTAATAATGAGCAGTATTGACAATATGAAGACAATAATGGGATATGCTCAGATTCATTGTTGGGTCTTCCTTTACCTCCTCTTGGTTGGCCTTTCTTCTGTTTCATGAAATTCAGTGTCTCTGCTCTTTTTCGTGCCCCATTCTTTTTCAGGGCTAGGCAGTGATGGTAGCTTTTAATTAGGAACAATCACATATTGTGATACTGATATTCATAGAAGCTTACACATGTGAACTGTAATCTAAACTTATCTTTGGCTTTTTCAGAGCGATATCAAACTGTTTGTTGATGATCGGTGCAAGCTTAGGAGTCCAGTCTTTCTCATGTTCATCATTAAAAAACTCCCACGTGCCAACCACTCTTCTGGGTATCTCAGGATGTGGAAGCTTATAGGCTTCCTTTCCTTCCTTCCTCTCCGTTCAAATCGGGAACGGGCTGGTTTCCCACTTACAAAGCATGTAGAAGTGTGCAATTTTTATCATAGGTACTCTTCAACTGTGAGTGATGGAATCAAAAACAAAAATCCAGAAAATTGCATTGTATGATTTTTTTTTTTTAAGTAAATACTTAGCATTTTATTGCATGACCATAAGCATTTGATACATCAGAAAAGCAGACCTTAATATTCGGTACGGAAACCTTAGTTTGCAATTATAGAAATCATACATTTGCTGTAGTTCTTGACCAGGTTTACACACACTGCAGCAGGGATTTTGGCCCACTCCACCAGACCTTCTCCAGATCCTTCAGATATTCGGGGCTGTCGCTGGGCAATACTGATTTTCAGCTCCTTCTTTTCTATTGGCTTCAGGTCTGAAGACTGGCCAGGCCACTCCAGGAACTTGAAATGCTTCTTACAGAACAACTCCTTAGTTGCCCTGGCTGTGTGTTTTGGGTCGTTGTCATGCTGGAAGAGCCATCTTCAATGCTCATCTCACAACACATGGCCCTATCCATCCTCCCCTCAATAAGGTGCAGAAAAGCATCCCCAAAGAATGATGTGTTCACCTCCATGCTTCACGGTTGGGATGGTGTTCTTGGGGTTTTACTCATCCTTCTTCTTCCTCCTCCAAACCCGGCGAGTAGATCAAAAACCTTTTTTTTTCTGTCTCATCAGATAACATGACCTTCTCCAGTTCGTCCTCCGTATCATTCAGAGGGTTACTGGCAAACTTCAGACGGGCCTGGACATGCATTGGTTTGAGCAGGGGACCTTGTGTGCACTGTAGACGTGACTGTGTAGTGTTACCAATGGTTTTCTGTGTAGACTGTGATCCCAGCTCTCTTCAGGTCATTGACCAGGTCCTGCCATGTAGTTCTGGTGTTTGTAGTGTTCCAATTATGATCTGGATCTCCAGTATTTGATAACTGCACAAAATACTGCAGCAAAACTGACACTTATATACAGCTGTGTGCTCCAGTGTTCTCAAACAGAGGGATGAGTTATATTAAGATGCTTTTTGATGTTTTTCTTACTGTTTTGCCACCTCAATATGTTTCTGGTGCTCTGACAGCAGCTTCCTTTCAATGAAAGTAAACAATGTTGACTACTTCTGCTGGGTCAATGTGCACAGTGTGATAAAGGAAAAAAAAGGATAGTTGAACATTTAATTTGACAATATTCAGCTTGTTTATCTGCTTTGCATGACAGTTTGCTTTTTGTACTGTGATACAAAGTTCAATACTTGTTAATTTATCTATAAAAAAATATTGAAAAGCTTTGTATGGAGGAGTTAGTAAGAAATTGCTGTTTTACATACAATGAATGCATCTGTCAGACAGGACTAAATGCCTTAAAAGCCGCCCATACTACTTTTGCGCTATATTCGATATGTCTTCGGAAGCTGTAAGATAGCTTTATGAAAGGAACACGTATACTAACAGAGTTATATTATTATAGAAGCCTTATTTTTCCATATTGTTTAAAAGCGTGTCTTTTAACAGTATACAGTATGTTTAATAGTGTGTACAGCTTAAAAGGGAAATACATTTTAATAGTCTTATCGAATTTGTACATATTTGGATTATTAAGTGAATAAAGCCTGTTAGGACAGTCAACCTTTTTTTTTTTCTTTCTTTTAAAAGCTTTCCCCCCCACATATTTCAGTGTTTTGATTAATGATAAAATTATCAGGCTTCGTTTAACAAGTGTACTTTTTCTTCAGTCAACCCCTTGTTGAAGCACAGCTAAAAGTAGTAATTGTGTGGAAGTCAAATGGTTTCTTGTATTTAGCCAGCCGAGTGCCAAATATGTAAGTGTTCAAAATGTAAAAAAAAAAAGAAAAAAAAAAAGTAAAAAGAAAATACTAATGCAATGGGAAAAAACTTCAGCCTGTTGTTTAGCTTAAGTGCTCTGCATTTGCTATCTTCTTCCATTATTTGTTGGGGTATAAAGCACTTGAGTTTGAAAATAAGCAGAAGAACAGCCCAAATGCAGGGCCACATGACTGTAAAGTGGTAGTAGAGGTGTATTTAAGTGTTTAGAGGACAGGCAGAGCTGGATATGGGCTTATTAGGACCATCCATTAGGGCCCGTATTTGAACATGATAGATTTCATACAAGCGCAACCTCTTATAAGCAATAACCTCTTGCTTATACATTCATATAAGCTATGTTCTTCCATATCTTCATGTGCATTCTTTGGTCCATTTCATTTTCACTGAGTCATGAGTACTGGTACCTGGAAAGTAAGCGATGGTTCACAGAAAAAAATAAAATTAAATTAAATAAAAAAAAAAAATCGCTAATATTTGACTAATCGCACCAAACAAGAAAGATAAAATATTATCATCAAAATGAACAAATCTTTTTCCAATTCATTTGGTTCATTCAATGAACGAAACAAACAAATTGACTCGGAAAAAGATTTGTTCATTTTGATGAACGAGTTCGAACAGGAGAGTCACAAACGCGCATCGCAGAACAGAGCAAGGTGAACATTTGAGCTTATAAAACTTAAACTTTGTTATTTATTCATTAAATGAGCGATCGTTTTGCTTGATAAGACCTTTATTCATCGTCTGGAATCGTTTAAAGCCCAACAGTTTGCAGTTTGTACTGAAACTGTCTTTTGGACCTTGAACCGTTTGGTTCCCACTGAAGAGCATTATATGGAGAAAAATGCTTGAATGTTTTGGTGAGTACTCACATGAGGGTGAGTAAATTATCAGCAAACGTTTTTTGAGAAGTGAACTACTCCTTTAATCTCAATAGTTGTAATAGTAAAAATGTATAATAGTTGTAGTAAAAGTATTTGAGAGAGTTTCACAATTAATACGTAGCTATTTCATATGCGAGCATGTCAGCCAGTCACACTGAATCCCACAACAGACACGCCCCTTCAAACAGAGCGTTCAAATCAAAGGCAAAATCAGGCTAGGAAAAATGTCTTTGACTATTATAAAAACATACTGACATTATAAGGGCAACCCCGGAAACATTCTAAAATAACAAAATAACCCCATGTCAATGGATCTTTAAGACTGTGCTTGCAAGGATACTCGCCAAAACGAGTATTTTGGCATAATTTTGGTGTGTGTTTGTCCGTTCAAGCCCTATCTGAAGCAGCTTACGTTGTGCACGAGTGTCTGTGTGTGCGTGCATGTCTCACAGAAAGGAGATTCACAGTCAAGTATAAGGGCAATCATTTTATCTGATCCCACCACAGTTGTAAAGTGTTAGTTCCTCATCTCTTTTAAAAGTGTAGAGAGAGAATAAAATATATATATATATATATATATATATATATATATATATATATAAAACTTGCATGGGAGCGTGACTGGCACGGAAAGGCAGAGGCTTGGGGATGTATTTGGACATTGTTTGTTAAACGCCTTCAAGCCTCACAAAGGAGGAAGTTACATTTGACTGAAGCTAGACACAGGGTACAACTGGGTTTCAACCTCACCTGCATACTGAAAGGGAGACTAAGAGAACAAGAAAGCTTCAGAGAAAAACAAAAAAAGCTGAGGTAAAAATGGGAAGAGATGTTTGCTGTTTTTCCTGAGGTGATGGCCTCTTTTCTCACAGTCTTTTGACATTTCTGTACACCATGCAGCCAATAGGTCGTTCTATTCTGAAGAAGTCTTCAAAGCGGGGTTTTATCGTTATTGAACTGATGTTCTATTTCATAGGCATTGTGTGTGTTTGTTACCTAATACATAAACGCATTTATGCTAGAAAAATCTTTCGCAAAATTACTATTTTTTTCCGATGTGGTATAACGCACACAGTAATGAAATTTTTTCTCAATCCCTAACCCATGTCTGTTGTTTTCCTTATAATGGAAGTTCTAATATTGTTTGTACCACAACATTGTTCAAAATATTTTCATTTATGTGTAAACTATCCCTTAGATATTAAAGGTGCTGTAAGGTGCACATACTCAAACAAGAGCAAGCACTCATGGTACACGGCCAAACTGAGACTTCCAACACATCGGAGAAAGCATCACACAACATGCTGGAAACTCATGTAAACTCCCACTGCAACGTTACAGTAATAGACCACTTTTATCAGCTTGACGTTGAACTAATGCTCCATGCTCGTACCATGATAACGTTACATTTGTGGTGCTATCTAGCAGAAGGCATTTTATTTAACTATTTGTGTATCTTTCACAGTCAGCAATGTCTACATAGGTGAACATACTGTATAAAATGATAACGAAAATGGTAAGTGAACTTTCAGTGTTCAGTGTAAGATTGTAGGAAGCAACATTACTGTACTGAATGTGTCTGGAAATATGTATTATGAACAATATGATAGTAGTGGATGGATGAGTGACGTTAGACAGTAGATCTAGTACATAAAATAAAAGTTACATTCTACTTTTAGTTTTCCTGAAATAGTCTTTTGTAGCTCATTTCATGTCTCATATATGCTGTAGTTTACCTTGCTATTTCATCACAGTTTACCATTATTTCAGCATATCTGAAAACTTTTTATCACAATAAAAATAGCAGAGGTCTCTCCATAATTCAAACGCTCTGCCGATGTTGATCCGTGTTTTCACCCTGAGTCGATCCAATTCACGTTTGGCCTCACGATCTTCAGCAGATTTTTTATATTTATGTGGAATTTGTGTTGGAGTCTGTGTTGTGCTGGAGGTAGGTCGTTTTTTTTGTTTTTTGGTGTTATTATGAGACTTGTGTCGTCAGCTGCAGTGCGGTCGCAGAGACTGTTTTACAACCCTTTCACACACAGGGAATAAAATATGATTCATTTTAGAAGAAAAGTTCCATATAGCACCTTTTTAGTTCATATTTTAATAAAATGCAAGATCTAGCTGTGAATAGGCCAATTAAATGAGAGGGGACTTTTGATTAACCTGTGAAACTACCAATATTTGAATATATTGCATTGGTTTTCCTAGCTTACACGGTAACAGTTATCTGGCAAAACTGTTATCTGAACTAATTGCACCATGGGGATTAATAAAGCTTTGAACTAAGATCACTTTTTAGATTTAGATGTAGGTAAACCTAAAATTGTAATAAACCAACATGCGCTGACGTGGTTGCAGCAAAAAATAGTGAAGCTAACTCTGAAATGTTGTTAAAGACAAGGCCAATGATTTGGAGTCTTAAGTTGACTGTTCTGTGGTGTGAGCCATCTGACATGGGATCTTAGTTGATTCTGACTTAATCATAGTACTGCTTTAAATTCATTATGAGTGCATGCAATCCTAGCTGTTTTTAGCAAGCACTGCAGTTAACTATAATGAACTTAACTGTTAAATAACTAAGCACCATTAAAGCTTTTCTTTTGTACATTCTATTTTTATTGTGCTCTTGTTGTCTGTCCCTTATTTTTATGTATGCCCTTATTTTGATTTGTAAAGCAAACCTTAAGTAGCAAAATGTTTTTTTTAATTTTATTGTTTATTTCCTCATCAGTTTTATAAGTTATGATAATAATTATAATGGTAATCATTTATTATTATTATTATGAAAAACAAATACAACAGTGATTTATTTTTAATATACTGAGACTGATGGAAAACAAAAATACAAAACAAAATACTAAAAATTGTTTTGTATTAATACAAAAAAAAAAAAAAAAAATAGTGAAATTTTCCAAACTATAACAACCCTGAGATTGGACCCTCCTTGTCTAATACACCTTAAGAGAGCTTCCCTTTTAGACTGAGAAATGTTTAACATCTTCAGGCGAGAGAGTGTGACTCACAATTGATTCTCCCTCATCTATCCTTCTTTCTTTCTGACAAACTCATCCTCGAGGGGTTCAACACCTGGTCTTTCTCTCTTGTATCAACCACCAGCCCTCTCTCTCTCTCTCCCTCTCTTTGCTGAGTGGGACACTTGTGTTATTGACTCATCTCCAAAGCCAGTGAGACTGGATCAATTTGCTGAACTTTATCCTATTATTAAAGCTGGCCTTAGGGTGAGAGACTGAAAGAAAGAGAATGAGAGAGAGAGAGAGAGAATGAGAAGGAGGGGAAGATGCTCTTTAAAAGGCATTAAGCAAAGAGACATAGTCTCATTATGACAGGCTTCAGTGCCTCCCTCATCACTGAGATAAAGAGCCCCAATAGAGAATTTGCTTTTCCAATTGTGTTATTTAAATGTGAGATGACTGGTCTTTGGCGTCATAAACAGGGCATCTTTAATAAGCCTGGACAGGACGTGCGATAGAGACAATTGCACGAGGTATGAAAACCACTTCATCAATGCCACATTTGGGCAGAATTCAATTTCAGACGCTGTCTGTGCTCCTCCTTATCAGCTTCTCTCAGTAGCCGGCTGCATGTCAGATAGTGATAGCAATAATATTGTAAAAAAAAGAAAGGACGTCCGTGGAGGAAAACATGTGAGTTACATTGAGTGAAAAACAGAGGCAGGATAGGCCAGGGGTGCTGTGGGATCTGACATCTGCTCTCACCGCCGTCATGGGATGATGGATCACATCTCTCGTCCACATGTGTCGCACCTCTTCATATTTACAGTGATGGCACTTGAGGGGATGCTGCAGCAAGAGGGAAAACAGGTCTTTGTTGACTTCCTATCAGGCTTGGAATGGTGGGATGCAGTTGTGGCTGTGTATTCACCCTCTGATGTGAAGTCTGTGTTTAACTCGTTCTCTAAACCTCAAGCTGGAGTGTGATGGCTGTATTGATCGGTGTGCGTCTGTATGTGGTCAGTGACTCAGTGGAAAGGCTGGTTTTGGACTGCTGGTGTGGTTTGTGTAATTGAAACCCCTTTTCAAACAACTGAAGCTGGGGGAAGTCTGAAAGGATGGCCGTTTGGATTTAGCATTCAAGACTGTCAAGACTGAGGATTAGGGAAAGCTATGGTAGCCTACATTCTATAGGGTACGTTTACTGATTTCTAGGCGATTACTTGTCAAAAGAATACCAGGGTTTTTCCTGGCTCAAAACGAGGATGATGTGCTAAAATCCTGCACTCAAAAAAAAAAAAAATATATATATTTTTTTTTTGCTGCTTGTCGAAATTGCTTACTTAAAATGAGCTTAAGCAACACAATTGCTAGACATTTTGTCCAAACTTAAAGGTGCAAAACGCAAGTATCTGAGTTTTTGCAGAACTACACCACCTCTGGCGACAAGCGGGACTGTTTACACCTGGCCACGATGCGTTTTCTCAGATTGGATAGCTATCTGAATTAACAAAACGATTCCATTACGACTGGTACACCTGGTGATTTTGCAAAACGGATATTAATCTGATCTTCAATTCCCACGCTATATACAGATTTCATGAAGCGCACCGAAAGCAACAGATATGAGCTGAATTTTATTGATCATCGGCTAATTTCAAAATCAGCAAAGACAGCAATAAAAAAGAGAGCGGCAACAGCCCTGGTAAGATCATTTCATTTCTTTACTTTTAATGAAGATTGTAGTGTTAAGCGTCTGCGACTTACTTTCACTTTGATTTGCGATAAATTGTGGCGCGCTGGCTTGGTGAATAGGGGCTCAGCTGCTCATCTGAGGTGATGCGCATCGTCATATATGACTAAAATAACATGACCTAGCCTGCTTTCAACAACCAGATGCATTTACACTTGTCCAGTTTCATCTGGAATGCGTCCCAGACCACGTCCTCAAGTGGTTTAAGCGATTGGATTCAAATGCGTTTCGGAGGGCAACCTGGTCTTTTCACGATCGAATAGCTATCCGATCACAGAAAACGCATGAAGTGACCAGGTGTGAACAGCCCCTTTGAATCCATCTTCTACTTTTGTGGAAAGTTCATTAAAGTTGTGTCGCTTGAGTTGTCTCTTCTGATACGGAGAATAGCGGTGAATGCACTAACCTGTGGCACATAGCCAGGCGAGCATGACGTCACGCCCAGTCTCAGTTTCGAGCCCGAATCCCTCTTATTTATTTTACTGTCCAGGATTATAGAGGCAATCGCAGTGATCAGAGAAGGGCTCATTCAGCCCATCAGGCGATTGTTTAAGCATTTATGGATTAGAAAACTGTTATTTTTAACATGAAATGTTGCACAATGCACCTTTAATTTGATTGTGTTCAATCTACTTAAATATGTAACATTTAAGTTTACTTAATGCGTTTGTCTAGGATTACATGAATGATTTGTTAGTTCCCAGCATGCTTTGCATATGGCTGTATTAAGAGAGAATACATGTCTAAATTAAGTGTTATTTTATGTTTTTGAGAAAATGAGAAAAGGGGAGGACTTTATAGTGCGTAATTGTGTTTAATGTTCAATTTCATTGCAATTATTAGTATCATTTAAATTACAGTCGGTTACCATTGTGGAGAAGAGTTGAGCATAGGTTTCATGAGGGTGAAGACGTTGTTTCAATGAGGGTGAAAACAATGCAACATGAGCTCGTTGGGGGCTTGATCTGTCACAGTGCACAGAACGTGATACGTCAATACGCCATCGGAAGACGTAACTATCAATCGCAGATCTACAGAACATGTGTGCAAAGACTTGCAATGCATTTTTGTGTTTTTTTTTTGTAAACGCATTTTACGCAATTTGTAGAGACTCATTAGAGGGTGAAAACAACAACATGAGCATGTTGGAGGCTTGATCTGAACATGTTACATCTGGTTTTGTATGCAAAAAGAATGATTGAGCTAGCCATTTGGTTTCAGTTTCTAGAGGCTGTTAAACAGACACACGCAAACCAGAGTGCTGGCGCTCACGTCGATCTTAGAGGGTTAAGCGACGCTGCCAGTGTGTCACTGGCCTTAATTGTATCAGTTTTTTGGTCTTTCAATTAACACATGCACCCAGTGAGTGACGCATGTGATGAGGCGTAAATTTGCATGTGAAACTATCAAGTGCCGTTTTCAGATGATCAATAAAAACATGATCACATGACATTAAAATAAATAATGCATAAGATATAAATGTGCTAAATGTAACATGCTCTGTGTACACAAGTGCATATATAAAACTCATGTTTTCCTGTAATTAAAGTTAATAGTTGTTACCTTAAAGTGTGGATTCATAAAGCAGAACTGAAAGTGTTAGATAATCTTTCTCTTAAACGGATGAAAGGAAGAGCATTATTTTGTCTATGATCCCCGTACCATGCGCTTTTCTTTTACACAATTCCTTTAATGCTGATGGAAACACTGCATATTAAGATGCACAAAGCAGCATTCTGCAGCAAAAACAGCTGTAATGCTGACCTCATGAATAGAGATTGATTGAAGAAGTTTGGTGTGTGCGTTTGAGCGTGAGAAAGGGAATGCTTGTTGTTGCTTGATGCACCTTCTCCATGTTGCTATCTGTTCTCTCGTACTGTTTCTAAATGGCCTGCAGGTTCTGTGCCACATCACTAAAACAGCTGCTTTTGTTGAATGACAGCTGCATCTAAGAGGAACACTTATGAAAGCCGTTTCATTGTCAAATTACTGATCTTATCCTTGACTGGCCTTCAGTCACCTTGTTGAGGTGCATTTTGAATTCACTATCCTCCTCAAAGTTAAGAGAGACAAGTTTATCGCTCTCTCCATGAAATCCGCTCTCAATTTCTGCTGTATATTTGAGATGACATCAAGAGCTATAAGACTCTTTAGACTAAAAAAATCATTTTAATGAATGATTTGCCAAATAATAATACTAAAAACTGCAATTCATTAATATAATTCCCCCCCCCCCCCCCAAATCAGCAAAATAGAAAGGCGTGTGATTAGAGCCTAGCAACTGTGATCAGCAACTTCAAATATTTCCTCAGAAGAATGAAACCATTTGTGCTCTTATTCATTGACACAAATAAGATTGGTTTATAACGGTCCTTTTCATCCTGAAAGATTAGTTATTCCATGTAGCCCTTTTTGATTTGCTGTTAGGCTACCTGAAATTACTTTTTAATAGGTTAAAAAAAGCAAATTTTTTTTATTTGTCTACCCGTGGCGACAGATTGCAGGTTTCTGAATGCTGTTGGTTCCGAAGAACAAAAACAAAACAAGATGAAATCTCCACCCCCATTTCCTTTGAAAAATCCTATTTAATTATACAAGTAATTCCTTTGGTTTTTAATACATTTTTTCTAGTAGATGCTCTCCCTACAATTCAGCTCAGACTGAATATCTAATTCATGCTGTTTCTAACACATCTCCACACTTTCGGTGTTCCCAGTTTTTTTCTGTGAAAATTTCTGTGATGAAGCCTCTTTTTTACGGTCGCTAAATGTTACACATAGGTGTTATCACACCGCCTTTACATGCTCTAATGGGTTTGAGCACCCTCTCCACCCCCCACATATCTCATAATTCCAAATTCTTCTCCAATGGGAGATGAAATAAGGCACCTGGGACTTTTAGCACATCTCCTTGATTTCCTTCCACATGTGTTAGGAGCTGGTTTGCAGTGCTCATTTACAGTAAAGTGACTGGTTTTCAACTACAGCCGGTAAGCTATTATCACTGCTGAGCTGGAAGAGAGGCAATCTATCTAATATATTTAATCACATATTAGAGACAGGGGTTTTAGTTGGAGAAAGAAAATGAAAAGGAACAGAAAAGAGGTGAGAATTATATGAGGAAAGGCCAAAATATGTTCCAACGGTTGCCTTTGAAAAGTGATTTCTGAAGGCAGGTTTAACGGTGGAATTGTTTAATCATCTTGACATCAGAATGTGATGAACTTTATACTTAAATGCTGCTACACTGCCCAAGTCTTTCAAAGACATTGAAATAGTTCTGAATGCAGTAGGATTAGTGAGTCATATACTTTATATTTTACATTAGATTTTCATTTTGCATCATAATTTAGCATTTTAGATTATTAAAGGGATAGTACACCTAAAAATGACAATTCTGTCATTTACTCACCCTCAAGTTGTTCCAAACATGTATGAATTTCTCTTCTACTGAACAAAAAAGAAGTTATTTTGAAGAATGTCGGTAACTAACCAGTTGCTGATCCTTATGGTATTTGTTTTTCCCCATACAATGGAAGTTTCAAGAGTATTTTCAATTTTGATATTTTTAGGTCAAACCTCTCTTGTCTGTCAGTCACATAATGGAGGTTTATGGGGTCCACCTCATAGACCATGCACAGAGAGGTCCAAATTAAACATGATTTAATGTCTCGTAAATGTAAGTACACATTGATGGCCTAAGACACAAAACGAACGGTTTGTGTAAGGAAAACGAACAGTATTTATATAGTTTTTACCTCTTGTAACCACAGCCATGTCCAAGTGATCTGAAGGCACCTGCGTTTTGGTCTGCGCAAGCGCCAGAAAGTGGCGGAAGTGATCTCTGCTGTTTGCGGAATTTTTTTTATAAAAAATCAACGTTGTCTGTTGATATATCGAAATCGTCTTCCATTGCAATTTCCTGTATATCTAAATATGTTTAATTCTTCACAGTGAAGGATAACGCTTCTGAAATCTCTGTGTAAACAATGAGTAGCGTACATGCGCAAGAGATCACTTCCGGGGATTTCCGGCGCTTGCGCAGACAGAGGCGCCCTCGCCCTCAGAGTACTGTGATTGCGTGAGTGTGACTGTGATTGCAAGAGGTAAAAACTATATAAATAATGTTCGTTTTCTCACACAAACCGCTCGTTTCGTGTCTTAGGCAATGTGTACTTACATTTACGAGTCATTAAATTATGTTTAATTTGGACTTCTCTGTGCATGCTCTATGAGGTGGACCCATGGGTGGACCCCATAAACCTCTATTATATGACTGACAGACAAGAACGGTTTGACCGAAAAATATCAAAATTGAAAACTTTGGAAATAAAGAAACCTACAGTAAATCTTGGATGCCCTTGAGGTAAGCTGAAACATATCAAAGATTCATTTCAAAGTGAACTATCCCTTTAATTACCCATATTCTTAAAAATATCATCTTTTGTGTTCACCAGAAGAAATAAATTCATACAGGTTTGGAATTTGAGGGTAAGTAAATGATGACAGAATTTTCAGTTATGAGTGAACTGTCCCTTTTAATATTAGATTTGGTTGTAGATTTGTTTGCTAAGGTTTTTCCTCAGGCAACCTTATCCTGTTCTCTCCTTACGTTTTGCATGTTCCCCTTGTTTATTCTCTTCTTATTACTAGTTGCTTATTTCATGTGTTTCAATGTTTTTCATTGTGAATTTACAGTATTATTTTAATAAAATATATATATATATATATATATATATATATATATATATTATATATATAATTTGAGATTTAAGGAGCATATTTTGATTTAGAAACATCTCCTAAACATTGCCATCTGCTGGACAGGCCTGCAGAGTGCAGCTTTATAGCTGAAGGAGTGCGGTGCAGTGGTTGTGATTTGTTCTGCCTTCACAATAAGGTGCATTTTGTTAGTCTACGTGTGTGTGGGGAGGGGACGGGACGGGGGGAGCTCTTGCTTAAAAAAAGTGTATTGGAATGATTCCTCCTTTGTTGTCGCTATGTCGTTGAGTTCCCCAGTTTTCACACTTACACAGGAAGCTTTGGTTATTTGGGTTTTTCTCCATCAAAATAATAAATGAGAGTAGTTTTTCAATCTATTGATTTCATGCTTTTATGGTATTACATCTTCAGAGCCGCTCAGGTTGAGCGGAGGAAAATAAATCGGTTTTGGGAAATGAGTGTAAGCAATATCCACAGTGAGCCTGTTAGCTGGATTGGGTGAGGTGCTTAAGGGCCTCACTTCTCTTTCAACAACACTAACCCAGACAGGAGAACAGCAGCTCCCACAGGCTCTGATGAGCCGACACACACCTGCAGCAATCAAACAGTCAGAATACTTTTAAATGTATTAGGTTTAACGGATGAATCTGTAGGTCCTGGCAGGCCCATTTTAGGAGGGTTTCAGCGAGTTCTTCAGTTTGTAGAAATGCCAGTGTCAAAAGCAAAGGACAATGAGTGCATTTATTGATAGATTATGATAGGCATCTGTGTAGTTCTTTGTTATAAATGTAGTTTACATAATATGATGACTATTATTATGACTTATTGAAATTACTTTTTTGGCATGAGTCTTTGTGACTTTTCCTACTCTTGTTATACTTTAGTGCAATAAATTTGTGAATTAAAAAAAAAAAAAAAAAAATATATATATATATATATATATATATATATATATATATATATATATATATTAATTTTATAATAAATCCAAAAATCAAAACACATGAAAATCACTATAAAAGGGAGTGGACATAGCTAATAAGTGGTTAATCTGCTGCTATCTAATAATTTCATGTAATTTTCATGTTAAAAAGTGTGTTTTCCACCAGGTGATTTAAATCCTCTACTAAAGCATGGCACATTTTCCATGTTATCTCCATGAATGAAAATGACAAATGTAGATGCTATTTAAAGTTCATTTTACTGCACAGATGGAGAGTTAAAAAAAAGAATAGTGTTTAAAACATAACATGTGTTGAGACCCATTTTTCCTACTGTATATTAGGCTATTGTGTGTTGCCAGTGATTTAATATGAGCCATTTATCGGTTATTAGCCATAAGATGGAAATAATTATGGGAAATGTCTGTCCTCGGTTGATGTGGCTCACTGTCGAGTGCTAAAAATGCCAAATATGAGGTGCAAGGTGGAACTAACAGGTAAACAAACTCATTAACAGAGCTCTTCCCCTGGCTGCTCTTTGAGAATGAGGGCACACTGGTGACCAGTCAGCATTTCCCCATGGACTTCTTGTTTTTTTGGGAACAGCTGGTCAATTAATTGGCTGATAAATCTCAAGTTTATGGATGTTATGTTTATTATTGAGTTATGGGGTTAAGAACACCTGTCTGAAAAGATTTGTTGGGCTGTTTTGGCTTCTTAGGTTTATTAATGTTGTTTTTTAGAAAGCAGAATCTGAATAGCTATATAATAAAACCATAAAAGTACAGCTTTACAGACTTCCTCCGAAAACAGTAACTGGACATCTTGCCATACTAAGAAAACCTTGCGTTCCTACAATAAATAAATAAATAAATAAAAAATAGTAAGCTGTAAGTAAGTAAGTAAGTAAGTAATTTTTGGGTCACCTAGGAGGTGACCCAAATTTCTAAAGGTTCACTGTGATGATATAATTGGCCCAAACTGGTGAATCAACTCAAATCTCGCCAGTAAGGAAGGCCACTTCCTTAGGTGACTTGCGGTGGGAAGTGTTACTTACTCATGTTAATTATCTCAGCGGTATGTAAGAGACTATTCTTGCCTGCTTTTTCAGAAATTAGAATGTAATTCACTGGGCATCTCACCTAACTAGAACCTTTTATAATCAGGTGAGTCTTTAATTTGTGACTATTTAAAAAAAAAAATTAACGACAAGAAGAAAAGTAAAAATTCTCGTTATAGTGTCTCTAAAGACAGCTTTCTCATATTACCATCCTCTCTGGCCAACTCTTTCAGCAAGAATTTTAACTGGCTTGGTTATACAGGACACCTCTAATAACAATGTACTTAGGATGCTTCATGTTGTTCATGTAGCTGCAACGTGATCTCATGAGAATAAGTGTGTTTGTACGTAAAGTGTAGTTCTGTCATACTACCAGAGAGGACTGTGACTGCAACACATCATTGTGTGAACTGGTTTTGATATTTTCACAATAAATACATTATTGTGATTTTACTTGTCTGTCATATATGTTTTTCTTCATAATTGTAATTTAGTCTACATAGTTTGAAGGAATTGTTATGGGTAGGTTTAGGGGTAGGAGTAGGATTGGTGGCTCAAAAATATATTTTAATGCTATATTGTTAATAAAACTGCCATTTCCCAACACATCTGTCCATTACGTTTTATACTTTTTATATTCTGTATAAAATGGGTATGTTTAGGTTTGGGATCTTACATTTATCTATAAAATTGTAAAAGAGAAATTATACAGATATCTTTATGATATAGAATATACCTAAATAGTTAACGTTTTGTAGCTGTAAAATCACAATAATGTACATTTAAATTTGCAGGTACGTCCATATTCAACACAGTCTCATGAAGATGCGTATCTATACCACGAGTGTCATTTCTCGTGGCATTTATACGACAAAAGTGTTTTTTTCGTGTATATGGTACGCACTAAAAAACCCTGGGTTAGGTTTAGGGGGAGGGGGGTGGGGAGTTCGTGCATATTATACGCAAAAAAGTGCGTATCATATGTACGCGAAAATCGCGTGCCATATACACGCAAAAACTGTTTTTGCCGTATAAATGCCACGAGAAATGACATTCGTGCCATAGATACGAACTTTCATGAGATCGGGCTGCCATATTATACGTTTCAGCATCTATCCAAACGTACAAAAAAGTATGTTTTCTATCTTTGAAAATAACGTAATACCTACATATTAACAATGAGACCAGGCTACACACACACAGAGAGAGAGAGAGAGAGAGAGAGAGAGACTGAGAGAGACTCTCATTTAGTTAACACTTTTCCAAAAAAAGCTTTAGGACCTTTTCTCTATTGTAATATTCACTATTTTTGTCATGCCATAGAAACAGAACAAAAGACAGAATGTGTTTCTTATGAGGATCAATTTAATATTTAATTTTTTTGAAAATCTGTTGGTTTGGCAGTGGTTTCAGAACTGAGTTTCTCTCAAGGAGATGCTCTTCTTGTTTTTACATATAAGTGATCATTTCTCATAGACAACATAAAAGTCAGTATGAAGAGGAGATGGTTGCTCAAAAAAGAATGGAATAAATCACAGTGCTGAAAATGGTGTCTGAAGGAAAAGAAGTCTCTCCCTCCAGTTTGCTGTATTGGTTAAATATTTTTTGCAAACGTAAGCATTAAGATAAAGAAAGGGAATTTATGTCACATTTAATTTCTTGTGATTTATCAAACTATAATTTAGTGTGGTTCCAGCCCTGTTGAGAAACTAGAATTTTAAATCGAAATGAATTAAAATCGATTTCCAAAAAACACAGTTTCCAAAAAAGCCACAGTTTGCAGACATCCCAAGTCTTGCAGAAGTTCCGGGAGTCTCCAGCACATTGATAGCGGCTCCCTGATGCACGCATATTACTTAAAATCTCCCGGAATCTAGAGTGAGTGAGCAAGAGCGAGCGTGCATGCCGAGACAGAAAAAAACTTTGCTCCAAACCGTTTTGCGGTAAAATTATAATAATTTTTAATATTTTTTTATTAAAAAATAAATAAATAAATAAACACAATCACTGAGTTGGAAAAACGATCACCCCCTTGTTTCAGTATTTTTTGAACCACCTTTTGCTTTAATTACAGCCTTTAGTCTGTTAGGATACGTCTCTACTAACTTTGCACATCTACACATTGCAATATTTGACCACTCTTCTTTGCAGAACTGCTCAAGTTCAGTTAAATTTGATGGTGACCTTTTGTGGACTGCTGTCTACAAGTCATTCCACAGCTTTTAATGGGGTTTATGTCTGGGCCCTGACTAGGCCATGTAAGGACGTTCACCCTTTTCTCCTTCAACCCATGTGTGGTCTGATTTGCTGTGTGCTTTGGGTCATTGTCATGTTGGAAGGTAAATCATCTTCCCATTGACAACTTTCTGGCAGAGAGCAGCAGATTTTCCTCAAGAATTTGACAGTATTTTGCCCCATCAATTTTTCCTTCTAACCTCCTGCTGCAGAGAAACAACCCCATAACATGATATTACCACCTCCATGATTTACTGTAAGAAAAGTGTTATTTGTTATTCCACGTGGACTTAGAATCTTTAAGGTACATTTTGGCAGAGCTCAGTCATGACTGCATGTCTTCCTTGAGGAGTAGGTTTTTTTTGTTTCAACCCTCCCATACAAGCCACATTTGTGGATAGTTTGTCATATTGTTGTCACATGCACACAATGACCACTCTTTGTCATGAATTCCTGCAACTGCTTCAGAGTTTCTGTAGGCCTCTTGGTAGCCTCTCTGACCAGTTTCCTCCTGGCTCTTTCATCCAGTTTGGAGTGACATCCTGACCCAGGGAGGGTCTGTGTTGTACCAAATACCTTCCACCTACCTTCCACTAATAGATTTCACTGTGCTTCTAGGCACTGATCAAGCCTTTGAATTTTTTTGTGTCAATCTCCTGACTTGTGCCTGTCCACAACTTTATCCCAGAGATCTTTTGACAATGCCTTACCACCCATAGTTGATTGTTTTCTTCAGTTGCACTACCAAGGACTGAAATACCTCAGGAAAAGCTTGTTTCATGCTGAGCTAATCAAAAGGACCACAGCTGATCACAGGTGAAAGTCAATTGGCTCTGTGTGCTATTGAGTAGGTGATTAATATGATTGGGGTTACAAGTCATTTTTAGGAGGGGGTGATTATTTTTCCAACTCTGTGATTGCGATGCACGTTCGTGACTCTCCTGCTCGAACTCGTTCATCAAAATGAACAAATCTTTTTCTGAGTCAATTCGTTCGTTTCATTCGTTGAATGAACCAAATGACTGAAAAAGATTTGTTCATTTTGATAAAGGAGTTCGAACAGCAGTCACAAACGTGCGAAACAGAACAGAGCAAGGCGAGCATTTGAGCTTATAAAACTTAAACTTTGTTATTTATTTATTAAATGAGCGATCGCTTCCGTTGATAAGACCCTTATTCATCGTCTGAAATCGTTCAAAGCCCTTTGAACAGTTTGCATTGAAAGTGTCTTTTTGACCTTGAACCATTTGGTTTCCACTGAAATGCATTATATGGATAAAAATGCTGGAATTTTTTCAGCAAAAACCTGAGTGTTGTGGCATTTATCCTGGTGCAGTGTAGTCTTAATGTAAACTGGATTTCTGTTTTTGCAAACTTTGGGATGTCAAAACTATTCCTGTGGTAATTGAAGAGTCACAGAGGCTGTTAATAGAAATGAACACGTATTGTAAATTAATATTTTCATAAATATTTTTACCAAAACTCAAATAATATGATATCCCACCAAGAGTCCCAAACGTTTTCAATTAATTTAATTCCGAGTTGCAGCTACCGCATTCTCACTTTCCCTATGGAATGGAGCAAAAATATTTTCTTACATGCCATGCACTCTGATTTAGAATATTGCATTTGGCTAAATGCATTTTTTTTCTTTTCTTCTTCTTCTTTTTTTTTTTTTTAAATAATTGCATCTGCTTGCCATCCCATGGGCTGATGGGATTGGACAGGGTCCTATTGTAATTTCTTCACAGTAAAAAAGCATCGAGGAGCCTTGGGTCTTCAGATGCATACATTTACTCATAGCACAGCTACTTTATTTTCACTGCCATTTCACATGATGCCACGCTTTAGCCGTGTACTTGTCAAGCCTAAAGTGCCTTCAAGGTCTTTAATATTTTATGTATGATATTTGTTTTTTATTGCATCCAGTTTTAATATTCACTGGAATTGCACTAGTGGTTTAAACACCTATGTATATAAATGCACAGAAAAAGAAAATATAAATGGAAACTACTTAAAACATTTAAAGTCAAGAGACTGAACTTAGGATGTAAACAAACTGATAAGGTCTGTGTTTGGTATAAGGACGACATTTAAAGCACACTGGAAGGTGAGGGAAGATTTTAGTATCGAGGTGATCCACATGATTCATGGACGATTTAAAGAGCGATTTTTGCCACCATCTCATTGGTGGGGATTATTAAAGGACATTGAATCGGTTTGCTCCGGAGGATCTGGCGAGGACCCAACAGCAAATTCTCCAGCCGTGCTGAATCCATAAATCGTCCATTTACCATTAGTGACCCCAATATCTGTCACAGCAGTAGAATTATGGCCTTTCAAATGAAAATATCAAGTATTTTATTGAAAAAAGAAAATGTCCCCAGGTCCTCCTACAGCAAATGAAATTATGCATGACCTCTTCATGAGTTTAATAAGTGATCCTGCAGTCCAACACACTATTGAATAAAATGACAGCGTATATGAGAGCCAACATTACCACACACCAAGATCATAAATGAACCAGGGTTCAGAGGGGAAAAAAGCCACCAAAAGTGACACATGACCCAGATGTTTTATCTATTCATGACAATTTTGAGCTTAGCCCTTTCTGTTTGACAGACAAGTGATTTTCTGTAGTACTGTCAATGTTGTTTCTCTTGCATCCACCTGTTTACTCTTTATCTCACAATCACAAGGACAGTTACAATAGAGAAATAAGGCAGCACAGAAAAATGTCAGTAAAACATGTCTCTCATTGGTATTCATTGGCTCAGGGAATGCATGATGGGCATCACGGTTTTCATTTAATCAGGCTCTTATAGGGGGTCAGGAGCAGACTATGTGTGTTGGAGCCGAGGGGGTGCAGATTGTTAGAGATTACCGGGGGATTGGCAAGGTGGTGAAGCCAAGAAGCAATAGAACCTGAAGCAGAGTTAAGTAATTGGATTCTTGTTGCGTAAATGAGTGGATATGAAATTGTGTGTGTGTGTGTGTGTGTGTGTGTGAAAATGTCCAGAGAAGGACATTCATTGAAAGGTACATGCCATAACCCTTTTCAAAAACACACTTTCGCACACATCCCTGTCCTGGTTGCTAAATAACACATGACTCATACACACAGTTGTCACCTCCAGCGTTAACCAAGTGAAATGCATTATCAGCAACCATGATGGGCCTTAGATTGCTATGCACTATTAATGTTTTTCAGTGAACGACTAGATTTTCACATAGCTGAAATAGAAATAGCTGTGCTTGCTTTGCAGCAAAAGAGATGTTAATAATGTTTTAGATAATTTGGCATGAAACGGAAGTTGCGGTAGTCATATCACACACACACACACTTCCATACATTTATACATAGTATATTGTTGAAGGTTTCACGCCCATATATGCCAATCTTCCGCCGTCGGTGTATGAATGAGTGAGTGAATGGGTGGCCACTGCATGGGTCTGTGAAAGCGCTATATAAATGCAGTCCATTTACCATTCACCGATTTTACTTTCCATCAGTAGCGGAGTGTGAACGTCGAAGTAGCCACAGTAGCACAACTGTACATAACATTTTGGAATCCACTCAATACAATGGGAAGCTATGGAGCACCTGAAGAGAAATTATTTGGTGGTGAAAATAAATTGAGATGGGAGAAAAAATAATTTTTTTGTTCCATTGCAAAATGTTCCCAAAATCCCCTGAGAAACTATTCGTTCCTTTTGAAAAAACTCGCAATCACAGTGTTGCACCTCTTCTTCTACACTGGCTGTTAGAGAGAGGCCCGTTCATAATCTGGTCACTGGAATATTATTACTATAATAAAAATAATACAATATTATTGTTTTTGCTGTATTTTGAATCAAATAAATGCACCCTTGGTAAGTAGAAGAGACTTTTAAAAGATCTTACCAATCTAAAACTTTTGAACGGTAATAGGGGTAGACCGGGGGAGTGTTAACACAGGGTCAGATGTAACACTGTAACAGTTTGACAAGTCAGAAAAGAGCTGTGGTGATTATCTGTGATCATTAACATTCATCACCTTTTTGAGCTCACAGGAGAAGTGGCATGTGTCTGCGGGCGATTTTATGGCCAAAAAAAGGAAGATTTTCAGAAAAAGTATTTTTATTTTGTAGATAAAGTTATTTTACCTACATAAGCTAAAGTTTAACTTAATGCTTGATTGTAAAGATGCCCATTGGTGGTTTAATGAATACATGAATGAAAAGGCCAGTCGCAGTCTGTTAGATTTTGAATAGGGAAAGTTATGCTCTTTTGTTGCATCAGAAAAAATGTAGCACAGTGTCTGATTCTGATGTTGTGTTATGGTCATTCAGAGCAGAAGCATATTGTGTGACAGTAAGGTGGTGTTGGTCTCACAAGGGCGAGCGGAGGAAAGCAGATATTGGCTGTGCTTGTACTGGTGAAGAATGCTGTATTCAGTCACCATTACAGAGAACTCCAGAGACTCCCAGCAGGAAGTCTCAAGGTAGCATCTCCGATGTAACCAGTCATGCGCGACCAGCAGATTGTCCTTCATTTTCTGTCTACCCCGCCTTTCGTTTCCCCTTCCCGTTCGCCCTCTTGGGTTCATATATAACCCCCTTTTCCAGCGCGCACACACTCTGCGCCTTGCATCAGCAGCCTTGAGGAGGTAAATGGTGTGAAGCTGACTGTTGGCTCCATCCGTCTCCTGGGCTTGTGCGCTTGCGTGTGTGCTTGAGGAGGGGTGGGTCGGTTGGCAGCTCCACCAAGATGAATCACCTCTACTCTCTCACAATATATTCATCTGGTTCCTCCGTTCCCCATCTCCAAAAGCACTGTGGGGAGACGTACTCTGCCGTCTATTAGTCAGTCATTGGGGGGAACAGATGTGATGTGTAAAGCCTGTTTTTCTTCTCTTTTCTCTTCTAATGAATTAGAGCAGTTGGTGTCTTAATCTTGAAAAAAAGATCACATCCGCTTTGATTGGGACGCAGAAAAGCAGAACAAAAAGACCTGTTCTCAATTAGAACAACTGTCTTTTTATATTTTCTCTCATTGCGACTGTTTAGATGGAAATGACTGTATGTCAAGGGCC
Organism: Pimephales promelas; assembly: GCF_988280905.1. NCBI lineage: Eukaryota > Metazoa > Chordata > Actinopteri > Cypriniformes > Leuciscidae > Pimephales > Pimephales promelas. Next base: position 20,044,055 of record NC_142777.1, read on the forward strand.
CTGATTGGATGGAACGGCCTCTCCCTCCCCCTTGCTGCATCCCCCATTATATATGAGCACCATTTTTCAAACTAAATTGAGCCCTTTTGGAAGCAGTCTGCCAATTCTCTTCTTTGTCTGAAAATTGTTCGAATATTCGGCGGAGTATTCCAGATGGCTTATTGCCTAACATTCTTGTTTTTTCCTCCCTCTTCTTCTCATCAGATGTTGCCAACTGGTGTGAAGGGGCCCGTCTCTCCTCTATAGTCAGCTATTAAAAACTAAATTTCGCATTGTACGGCTCTTTGTAACAGATGGTAACCCTTCTACCCCTTTGCCAAATTTGGCACTGCAAATAAGTGTTTGTGCGAGTAGGGAAGCGGAGTAAGAGCGAGATGGAGAAAGGCAGATTCTATTCTCTGCTTGATAGCATTGATTTTGTCTATTCTCATAGAGGTATTGGCATTTTTTTAGTCCATAAGCAGCTGCCAAATCAATAAATGGATTGTCATTGGATTTTTCCCTAAATGTCCATTCTTAAACTTTAGTAGAACTGAAAACAAATCGTCTTAGTTGTGTGTTCACAAAAAAACGAACATTCTTTGTCATTTGGTCGGCCTGATTTTGTTTTAAACCTGTATGACTAATTTTCTTCTGCAGATCAAAAAAGAAATAATTATAAAGATAATAAACCGTATGTATACTTATTGTATGGACAAAGCAATTGAAGCATTTTTTCTAAAATGCTTCAATTTTTTTTTTTGACCCATTTGTCTTCACGGTTGAAGGGCAAGTCACGGACATACCCTTTAACTTAGCTGACTGGTTGTCTGCCTCATTGCCTTTAATGTCACACAGCAGTAATATATGACATGCTCGTCTCAGCATCCATCGATGTGGGTCCTGTCAGGGCTGACAGATGTCTCTGGCCTCTGGCGTGAGGCTCGCTGCAGCTCCTGGCCCAGATGTTAACCGTTCGGGGGAGTAAGCAAGAGATGTCACTGCCTTCAGGTCACCTTACAATCACTAATCTGTCTTTGTGGCAGTCTGGACGGTTCCATCTCCTCTCTGATTAGGTCTATTAGCTGTTGACATCCTGTCTTCTACATTCTCCAAGTGTATTTTTACACCCTCATTTCTGCTGGATAGAGTTGTAATTCGGTTTAGTGGTTCATTTAATTCAGATGGCCTTCAATTAACCTATTCCAAAAAAAAAAAAAAAGTTCACTGTTGTTGTTTTTTTTTACTAATGGCATTATTTTTGATTAATTATATGGATTGCTGTTTTCTTGTTTCCATGTGTTCAAGAAATGTTATTAGGTTGAGCTAGTTGTTGGGGTTTTCATTCTTGGTTTTCTCTTTCTAAAACATTGTATTTTCTGTACAATCAGATCGCTCATGCACAGTCAGAAGTGAGTCTATTTTTGAAATTGAATTGGACTGTAGAGATTGTATTCTCGTCTCTCTCTCTCTCTCTCTCTCTCTCTCTCTCTCTCTCTCTCTCTCTCTCTCTCTCTCTCTCTCTCTCTCTCTCTCTCTCTCTCTCTCTCTCTCTCTCCTTAAAATCACTTCTGCTCCACAAAGCAACTACTTTCAGCATAAGGACAGGTGGAGTGGCCTGTAGTCAAAGTAAAATTGTATTTCGGTGACATTCATGATTTAAAAAGATTAGCTATTTTGGTGGGTGCTGTGGATGAGGAGTGTAATTGAACAACGATGAAGAGTGACAGGCTTTGGAAGCACTCTAAATAACCCTCCGCAGTCCCATCTCTCCAATCAGACCTCCAATACCCACCATAGTCAGTATTTACAGTAACATTGCTATTCTTCACTTATTCCTCCAATCACTCACACACACACACACACGCACACACACACACACACACACACGCACACACACAAATGGGAAATTTCTTTGTTCCACCATGGATTTAAATCTGCAGTTGATAGTTAAACAGATTTTGAAACTTTGTCCCCAGTCAGAATGATTTGCCCCAAAACAAATAAAACGTATTCATGAGACCAAAGATTGCTTGTTTGATATACTGTACCCAAAATTAATTATTTAACGACAAATATCAGAAGAAGTTGAGGTAAAGCTGTTTGATCACCTGGACTCACAATTCTGAAAACCTCTGAGCAAAATTTCAAATATGCACTAAATGAACCACAGATTTCAGGTTCAAACAACTGCATTCTCACCTAAAAGAACTTAAACTTCTTAAACCTCTTAAAACCGCATTCCGTGACACTACAAAAGTAGTAATTTTTAATCTGGTATTGCTGATCACTGGGAGAAATGCTGCCTCTATAGAACATGCAGAGATAAGTGGAGTGCTACAAATCATACTGAGACTTGTTGAATATCAGCACTCCTGTGTCACGGTTCTGTCACAGCTATTCTGGTTATTCCTGGTTTGGTGAGCCGTGACATTCCTGGTCTTGTGTTTGTTTATAGTCTTGTTTACTGTGAGTGCATGGCTGTCATGAGTTCTCTATGTGCCATGTGCTCTTGTGGATTGTCTAACCCACATTGTTACCTCGTTATTGGATTATTGGTTTCACCTAGTCCGACCCTCCCCCCCTACTCTCTTTTGTTTGCCTTCCTATTTAGTCTACCTGTGTTTGCTGTCCTGTGCTCGTTTGTTGTAAATGTCATGAGTGTTGAGTTGTGTGTAGTTTTGTGCCAGGTTCCTGCATTTATTATTTAGTTCTTGAGACCTGGAGTTCGTTCGTTCGTTCGATTTCAATTCGTCTGATTTATGTTTTACTTAACAGGATAGTTCACTTTGAAATTATTTTTTGATATGTTTTAGCTTACCTCAAAGGCATCCAAGATGTAGGTGTCTTTGTTTCTACAGTGTTTTCAATTTTTAAATTTTTTTGGTCAAACCGTTGTTGTTTGAGGTGAACCCAGGGTGGACCCTATATCTGCATTATATGACTGACAGACAACAACGGTTTGACCGAAAAATATCAAAATTGAAAATACTGTGGAAACAAAGACACCTACATCTTGGATGCCCTTGAGGTAAGCTAAAACATGTCAAAAATAATTTCAAAGTGAACTATCCTTTTGATTAAACACTTCTTCACCTCTGCACTTCAGTCCTCATACTATTCTCCACAACTGCCATGTGATATCCTCGGCCTATCAGCTAATTAGATACGAGGTGTTAAAAATCAGTTCCTCTAGGTGAATCTGGCCTTATATATATATATTTTTTTTAATCGAGAATGTAGTTCTGTTATATTGATACTGGACCTTGTGAACCAAAATACATACATTTGAAATTTTATAGTTCCACCAATGCTGAGAGATGGAAATGTTGTGGTTCTATCAGTGCAAGAAAAACCGATAACCTGATGTACCACATAGCTGTCACAAGTTAATTTGGTTTTTCATTTTTTTTTTCTTAAAGTGCTTAAAGTCAGTGCAATGGTTATGCAGCATGGTAATCGAACTCTGAGCTTCTTATGAAAGGTCTCATCCCTGTCTCTAGCCTGGAGTTCTGGGAAAACAAATGTAAATGTAAATTGTGTGCTCTGAATGGAAGCACTGACCTGCACACACTGTAATCATATTGGGTAAAAGTGAGATGCAGCTCATGCTTACTCATGCACAAAAATATTGGTGCTTGTGGTACTACACGTTTGTGTATTTTAATGTGTATTTGTGAATGCATGTCAATGTTAAGCACCTTTATCTGGTCAGTAACTACTGTGAGATACAGCACTGGGTCATTAAACATCCCTCAGCTTTCCTATAAGGAGTGCAGTGATGTTTTATATGAGCTGAGCTGAACCTTGCTGCCACATTCATAAAGGACAAACATTTAAAGCAACACAAAGCAATTCCATCCACAGGGGATGAGAACAGCCCTATAAAAACCTCCAGCTGAAATTGGGATTTGCACTTGTGCCTGACTGCTGTGTTGTCCTTGGTTTGGCCTTCAGCAAAGTTATAATGATGGATACAGATGGAAATGGGATGAATTCAGGTCGACCCTCCCTAAAAGTGCTTTGTTTAACCAAGAGATAACATTTGCCAGCAAAATCCACAATTGCTACCTTTATTTAACACAACAACTGGGAAAAGCTTGATTACACTGCCCCAATGATTGAATGCATGCATTAATATGTATACCATGTAATTATTATATATAAAATAATTCTTGATTTTGATTTTCATTGAATACCTACTTTTTCAAACTCCTCCTATAGGCCATTTGTCGATTTTCACCAAATTCGAATCGTATCGTCTTCAGACCGTGCTGAATAAAAGTTATGGATTTTGTGTTTACAGACGAAACAGTTTTCTTATGCTGCAGCAGCATATTTGAGGGATGTGGTCAAAAGACTACTACTGGTCGAAAGTGATAATCAATTAAATCATACTTTTAGTTAATGTATATTGTTTGTCAGCCATTTTACCAAAATCATCTTAAAATGTCTTTAATTGCTCCTAGCTGCAGTTGATCCGCCACTCCCAATGAAGGCATCTGTTGCTTCTTCTTGCGCTTGGCCCCGGTAATAGCTGCTTGCAGCTATAATATATATATGTATATATATATATATATATATATATATATATATATATATATATATATATTCGATTTTTTGGCACTTTCAAACATAATGGTATTTAAGGGCTCTTTTCATAACCAGTCACCTTTCGTACCAAATTTGAATGTAAAGGGGGAAACCTTAAAAGTTGAAATTAAAACCATTGGTGATGGTATTGGCTGTGAGGAAAAGGCTAATTGTAATGTGTGCATTATGCAAGTGAGAAAAGTAATCATTGATCTTATGTCTAAATATTCAACAGTACTGTGATGAGAAGTGTTGGAGACTAATGAGGATAGCTTTGAAATTTGCTGCCCTATTAAAACAGCTACATACTGATCAGGCTATCAAATCAAAGCCCCTCACTACGTAAATAAACAAGCTTACTGAAGATCGAGTTTTCCCATTTAATAACCTTTTCGTTGTGTTTGTGGCATTCAGGTGATGCTCAATTCAGAATGAGGGGTTAGTCATTATTGGACAGAAAGTGGGAGAAGAGCAGAAAATGTGCCTGGATCCTTCTTTTCATGGACGCTGATCCAAAGTGACTCATTTGCTCTTGAGCAGCTTTCATTTTGCTTGGGGCCATAATGATGGTTAAGCACATCACCATCCCACATATTTAAAGTTCCTATAATGTAATAAAATGATCAGCGGCTCAGATCTCAGAGGTTCCCCCAGCTAAAAGGCTTCTATATGTAAAAATGAATGTAAATTGTGTTGTATGTAGATGGCAGGTGTTTATTTGTTTATCCTCCAATAAATGAAGTACATGGTAAACAGGCAGATGTTCGTTGACTAAAGGATTGAAAATAGTTAGTTAAAAAATTGGTGAACATAAATCTACATGAACATAACTTGTGGTGTACCACAGGGATCAGTCTTAGGTCCAAAGCTTTCCATAATTTACATCAGTGGCATTTGCAGACTATCAAACATGCTACAATTTATTTTATTTATTGACACAAATATTTTCTGTTCCGTGGATAATTTACAGCGACTTTTGGAGGTGATCACAACAAATAATTTAAATAAACAATAAAGTAAAACTGTTTTTCGATGTAAACAGATTGCCATTAAACAAGCATTATGTTATTTGGAAAACATAAAACAAACCCTCAAGTAGAATTGAAAATGAACAACATAAATATAGAAAGAGTATATAAAAGTACAAATCTTGGTGTGATTTTAGACCACAAAATCTGCTGCAAATCGCACATACAACACATTTAAGCTAAATTGGCATAGATCATAGCAATATTGAATAAATCAAGTCATATTCAGGACATTAAATCAATGTTTATTATTCTGTATAACACACTCATACTATCATATTTGAGTTACTGTAAAAAAGGAAATTTAGAAAAAAAAAATGTGTATGGAAAGGCAGTTTGGGTATAACTTGAGAGAAGAATTATTAAGCTCTAAAACTCATATTTTTATAGTTTTGTTCGAAATAAATTAATCTGAAATCTGATTAATGCTGAATCTAAATCAATCTTACTTTTTCCCAGCATTCTAGTTGACAGTAACTTATCCATTTATACCCAGGCTCCTGTGTCCCCGTCAGCTCATTCCCCTGTGTTGTTCAATGTGATTGACATGCTCATACCAAAGGAACAAGCAGTTGTCTAGATTGATTAACGTGTTGATGCTCTAAGCCACACTTTATTTTGTGGGATTTTAACCCAAATCAATGGGTCACGACAAAGCTATTTAATTGGTGATAAGGAAGTAACAGCGAGCATTTAATGTTGCATCGTAAATTACACTTGTTTGCCTCTGCAGATCAGACTAGACAAGTTCCTTTGTCGTTCCCCTCCTATCTTACTCTTGTTTCTGGTTGGAGGAGTCTGCTGGGCAGATTGAACAGTAAATTAAATTAATGTAGGCCATTCCTCAATCATTTCTCATTCCTTCAAAATGATTAAAGCTGATGTAAGAAGTTCATTAAAACAGAAAACATTAGACTCATTAAAAAGCCATTAAAACTATCGTGCCGCCATGATTTATTCCATCAGTAGGCTGGGAGGTAGAGCGACATGGAGCATGGGAGGAGAAATGGGAGGGAAAGCTGTTTCCAAGATGGAGAAGCCCTATCTGAGCTTCCTAATTTGGAGTTTTTGGAAAGCAGTGTGCTTGTGTGTGTGTGTGACTCTTTGGTGCAGATTCATTGGACTGTACCAATATGCTGACTAGCTGGTCCAAGATCAGCTCTTTGCTTATGTTTGTTATTGTGCTCACTCCAGGTCTCGTTTGGAATGGATTGAGAGCCTATGATGTTGGAAGCACATGATGAGGGGCTTTATTACCCGTTATTATTGAATCAGCTGCGTTGTCTCTTTGGCTTCCATTAAATATCCTTCCCTCCTCACCAACAGCCACTGGCATTTACTGCTTTAAATGTCATAGGAGCTGATATGAGGGGTGGGAGGAGGAGATGGGCTTGCTTGGGTCATTAGTCACAGTGAGGTTTGGTGAACTCTGTTCTTTTCCAGATCCAGCTGAGGCTTGCAGAGCTTTAAGGTGATCCCATACATTCCTGAAAGAGACAATTGCATCCCATGAGCCAGAATGTATGCATTTATGTTTTTGTGACATTGTTTTTTGTCTTATATCTGTGTTGACCAAAGTTAAGTAATTATTAACCGTTCACTGGCTTTGAGATGTGGAATATTCCAACATATCCTGGATTTTCAGAGTTCACAATCAGAGAATACAGTGCATTCATGCAATTATGGTTGTAAGAGTGGATGGGTTATGTAACTCATTTAAAAATAAAAATAAAAATAGACGGAAATATACCAAAATACTTGGGACTCTTATTTTTGAAATGTTTATAATTAAATGTCCCACATTATGCATGCGTTCCCCCCTGGTTAATATATTACATTATTCAATAGAGTTTGAAACAAAAATATTTCAAATCCTTGTGTACTTTTAGCATTTTAAAAAAAAAATGTTGCTAGTAAATGTCTCTTTGTATTCTTCAAGGAAAGATGCAATATTTTTTTTTTGTTTAAATGTGTTCCTAAATTTTTCAATCTTGCAGTACATGCTTCTTGGGAAAAATGTTTGCATCAAGCCCTGTTCTAAGAGTCACAGGTTCCGTACAGTATAATTGACCACTAATAAAAAAAAATAATGCCCCCTTAAACAATTTCCAATTGTTTTGTGTATTATATTTTTGTTTTTAATAATTTGATTTAATTTAATTGTATATTTAATGTTATTTGAATTTATTTTTAATAAATTATTCAATATTTATTATTATTATTAATAAATTTTATTTTATTTTTTAAAACTACTTAATCCGTTATCTACTTATGTTTTTTTTTTTTTGGTGCACTGTCTTTTTATCTATCAGATTCAACAGAGACTCCAATTCTATGGAAAAAAAAAGTCTCTTACAGAAAGGCGTGAACCTGAATGTGGCAATTCATGGCCTGTGGTATCCATCTACACACAAATCCCACAAATAAATGGTCTGCTCGCAGGCCTTAAATTACTGCGGTAAATATTTGCTATTTGAAAATAAGTGAATATGAGCTGTGCTGTTTCATCTTGGAGCTGCACACTTCAAAGAGACCATTCAGCGGAAAAACAAGTAGCTAACAAACCCATGGACTGTTGTAGCACATTCAGCATCTCAGCGGTTAAATGAAGTGGACCGAGGCATGTTGGATCCACTTGAAATCATGCTTCAGAAGTTTCTCTGCCACTGTGTCCAATCTTTTCTTTTAGCCCGTGAATTCGATTTCCTGTCAGTTTCCTTGTCTGTCTAATTCTTTAATTCCAAATCATCTGCTTCCTGTTCCATTTCTTCACATTCTTCTCTTCCTTCCACTTATTTCTTCAGACTTGTGTGGGAGCATGGAGAAAAGTTTGCAAACAAAGGAGCGGGCTCTTATTCATTCAGATTCTTTATAAGTTAGCCTGTCAGTTCTACGCATATTTAAATATATTCATTACATCCTTTGAAAAGCAGACGGAAATGCGATGCCTCGCCACCATCGGATATGTATGCATACGCATCAGGCTCTGTTTGTTCCTCATGCTTGTTATCTCAGACACATTCTTCACCTTTGTCTTTGAACACAAACTTAAACGCGTACCAAACAAATGGAAATTCACACGCTTCAAAAATATGCGATCGTTCAAAGGCGATACCTTTATGCTGTTCTGACCAAAGCTCACTGCATCAGATCTCGGCTCATATTTTTCAAAGAGAATCAAGGATTGTGGGGAGCACGGCTTATGATGTATTTCTTTTATGCAAAGTGGCGTAATTGCGTGTAATGTGGCCAAGTGGCCAGCCTGACAAGGAGAAGCAGTTGATTTATTGGTGACTGGTTGAGCTTATTAGTGATGGCGTGCCGACCGTTGAAGGGGAAAGAGAGAGGGAATCGGGGACAATCAGGGAATAGATTATGAAGGCAGCAGTTTGGAGCTAAGTGTTGCTCTCTCTTGTTGCTGCCATGAAACGGGAAATGGATGGTGGCACTAACAGTATTTTATTAATTACATCTCAGTTTGCTTCTGTGATGACAGTGCTTTCCCATGCCCAACTTTCATCCTGTGCCATTACAGCTTTTTTCTTCAACGAGTTCTGTCGTGTTTTTTTTTTTTTTTTTTTTTGTGTCATGCATACAGTATAAAATGCGGCATGGTTTGTGTCAAAAATGGAAAATAAATATAACAATGGTCCTTGTGACAATTTCCAAAGACCTATCATAACATCGGTAAAACTGTCAATTTTGCCGTGGCACAGTAAGTACAGTTGCTGCTGGAAAATATTATAGGAAACAATAGCATAATGCTATATTTCTTCAGTATCTGTTAGATACTGTTCTCAATCCACAAATAACCAACATTTACTATGGATTTACTTAACCATGCTATTGTGTCAAAAATGTGGGATATTGAACATTATTGTAGTAATAATGTTTTAAAAGTATTTCACAAGTAATGAAATATAATTACAGTAATTTGTGTAAGCATGTTTACTAAATGTGTTTAGTCTACAATTTTTATAACTTTTATAACTAAACCATGTAGTTATTTACAGCCAAATTGACGAGCCATGCATGATTTTACTTGTGTTTACCATGATTTACAATTGTATGATGGAAGAACAATTGTGAATTTTAATGAGCAAATACAAAGTAGAGTCTTAAATCAATTGCAGTCATAACATTACATTAGATCCCTATAAATAATTAGGTTTTTACACTTCTTAAAGATGTTGCTGTTAAAAATATAAGTGTATCTGGACTCAAACTCTGTCTTCCTGAACTCTGTCTGCTTTACTGTCAAATATCCCAGCAGTAATATTGATGATAATTATTAGTTTCTTAGTAAGTTCTTTCTACATTTAGTGGCTGTTTAAACCAAATTATCAAAATATAAACTGAAATTTAATTAAACACACTGCCTAATTGAAGAACCAGTTCTTAAACCCAATTTTTGGTAACCCATTGTCCTGCAAAAGTTTACTTCCTACTTTCTTCTTGTTTCAAGTGGTCCTGACTCCTGAAAACCTAAGTTGTGTTTGAAATCACCTCCCACATACTCTTCCCACATTCACTATTCCCGACATTAGTCCACTAATCCACTTGAAGGAGTGAATGAAAACCAGTGAACAAATTCGGACACTGAGTGCGCCGGAAGGGCTGCTGCGTTTGTGGAGTGTGTGCTGTTTAATAATCATTTCAAACTTAGCAAACTTATCCAGTAGTAATGAAAACCTTTATGGAAACTATGTACAACCCTTAATTAACAAAGCAATAATCAATTAAAAAAGGAATTTATACCTTTATGATATTACACTGTACCCACATTGGACCAGCAGTTTGGAGAATGGTGCCATCTGGCAAGTTGCGGGAATTCATTCAAAGAAATAGACATGACAAGCCATGTGCTCACTAAACAAAACAAAAACAAGCATATGGCCAGCAACTATCGCAAGCTATGTGCTCAAACAAAGCAAAACATGAACACGCAGCTCACGAGAACGGACAGAAGAGTGTATGGAACTCGAAACTGCACGCTCACACAGAGCGGACAGCAAATGAGCAAATACTCATCCTGTGCGGTCGCAATAGCAGACAAACACACGGAGCATGAATGTCCAAATCCCGACGCAGAGTGGAACAAAACTAGACTGAAATTCCTGGATCCGAAACCACATGCTCCGCACACAAAACAACTCGCATGTACAGAAGAGCATATGGTCGGAGCGAACTCTGAACTGCACACTCCCATGACGAGACTAAAGGAGTGTCAGTGCTCTGTCACCAAACCAAGAATAAACAGACCGACAGATTCATGATGACATCATGATAATATAGGTAATTTTGCTTATATTTATCTCCACAGAAGCAGCTCTCATCTATCTCTCTTTGCACATTAAAATGACAGTGATTTTGCAGGAGAGTGACAAAATCAAGAATTAAACGGTGCTTCTCTTTACTTTTTTACAATAGTAATCAGCTGCCGTAGTTTTCAGGCCTGTTGTGTGGTTTGAAAACAAATACTACAATATAAAAAGACAACTATGGGTCTATGATGAGAAGACAAACTCTTAAACAAAACCTTACACACAGTACACCATTCAGAAATACTGTCCTTTCTTTCTGTTGCTTTGCATGTGTGTGATAATGTGTGTCTGTGTGAGCAGTTTTGTATTGTGCTGGGAAAGGGTTTCATGCAACCAAGCGTAGCTGACTGTGTCTGGTCTGTCAGGGTCCAGAGCAGGCTGTGGGGTAAAAAGTGGTCAACACCAAGGGAGAACAGCTGCAGTCTCCCACTGCTCGGCTATGCCTGACTGGGCCAGACCATTGCTTCCACAGACCCTTTCTCTCCAGGGCCAGACGTAGGACCGGCACACTCCCAGAACCCCAATGAACCAGCCTGACAACCTGCCTCTAGCCCCACATGAATAAGTCAGGCCTGCCACTGCCAATCAATCCATCAGTCAGTTAGTCAGTCATGCAAGCAGAGGAACACATGAATGCATTACACACATCTCTAGTACACAGTATTAGCACACAGGCCATTCTTTTTATAAAATACAATTTTGACTTTAATATGCAATTGCGACTTTATATAACACAATTCTGAATTTATAGCCTGCAATTGTGACTTTTTATCAAAGAATTGCATAATATAATTGCGAGATGTAAGACCGTGTTCTCATTTTTGTGTACTAGAGGTGTGTGTAATGCATTCAACTGGAAAAAGTCTGTCTTTTTCTTTTCTTATAATTTGACTTTATAACTCGAAATTGTGACGTTATATCTCACAATTCTAGGGGAAATAATGTTGCAATTGTATATTATAAAGTCAGAAATGTGAGATATAAACTCGTAATTTGGGAGCAAAAAAGTAAAAATTGCGAGATATAGAAACTGCTGTGGAGAAAATGAAAGTAAGGCGTGCTATTGAACGTAGTTAAACGGTTTTAACTCGGATATCTTTTCATCATCAAGCAAAAATCTTAATGAAATTAAACAAAATTACATTAATTGCACAGACCTAAAGTGTAAGCAGACTTTGCTCTCTCCTTCGTCACTCATTGAGCAGGGGCTTTCTGCAAGAGATATCTGGATTGCAATTTTCAAAAATGCATCATAAACAAATGTCTTAAAGGGGTGGTAAAATATGATTTCACTTTTCTAACTTTAGTTAGGGCGAAATGTTGCTGTTTGAGCATAAACAACTTTATCAAAGTTACAATGCTCAAAGTTCAAAGCAAAGCAAAGATATTTCATTTTAAAGAAAAGGACTGCAATAAACGTCTGGTAGGGACTACACAACATTCCTGCAGGGTTAGTGACACCACCAACCCTGAAATGCACATAAACCCTGCTCCCAGGAACACTCAGTCCATTTTGAGAAGGGAAGTTGTTTTATAAGAGTACATTTGTGAGTTTCTGTCAATTTAGTGTGTCTGCGTGAGGAAATCACAGCTGCTAACACACAGGAGCTTTTGAAACCCCACCCTCTGTAGCAGCTCATTTGCATTTAATATATACTATATATACTATATAACTTTAACATGCTATATAAAAATATCTGTTGGGTATTTTGTGCTAACTTCACACACTCTGGGGACATCTGAGATTTATTTTAAAGGGTACATATCATGCTTTTATATCATTCATTTTTACTTATAAATCATACATTTGTGGTCTATATAAAGCATAACTCCAATGCTTGGGTCTGAATTCCTCATTATTATAGCTTCACAAGCCCCTTTTCTGATGTGCGTCTGTGAGCGACCCGTTTCAAAGCGGCCCCTTTAAATAAAATGGAGTTGCGTCTTTTCCCGCCCGCTCTCCAGGTCGCTGAGTTCACGGTCTGTTCAACTCCCCGCGTTCAGCCATTATTGTAGTTTCATAAGAGATATACGATTATATACTATAGCTTCAAAGAACATTTTTAGTCACTCATTAACAAAATGTCAACAACGGAAGACTTGTCCATCAAGCCTTACATATTCGAGACAGAGCGAGCGATTTGAAAAAGACGACGACGAACCTGCAGAACAACGTCTTGTTAAGTTAACTATGTTGTGTTATTAGTGAAAGTCGACTATTTCTCTTGTTAAAACAAGCACACTGACAAGATAAATGACTACGGTCCAATCTTACCACCAAAAATCTGTATTAATAATAATATAATAACTTGCGTGTAGAAAACCATCAGAAAACACAGCAGCTGATAAGAGGAATTCAGACGAAGTCGATCGGCAAAACCTTCTGTATACTGGCGGAGGTTGATGAAGTGGGGATCCTTGAAGTGCTTCAGGTCACTAAATCCAAAAACCAAACATTTTGACTTGCCCTCTCGTAACTTCTGCATCATTGAGCTCGGACTACAAAATCGGAGCGAGAAATAATTATGGCGGATTGCTCGACGTGTTGGACCGGTAGTCAATGCCCTTATTTGTCAGTTCTGCTGCAAATACGGTAACATGATAGTTAAAAAAACGTCATAGAGAACAGAAAAATCTGAACAGGTTGAAAAATATGACCAAAACAGAATATAAAGATATAAACGAAGCACCTGAAGAGAATAATTTCATCTTTTCTGTATACTTATAAACACTCCAAATGTACAACAAAATGCATTTTAAGGGCTAAAAAGGTGGATTTTTGCATGATATGTCCCCTTTAAATCTTGTGAAAATGGCATTTTACCATCCCTTTAATATTATCGCATTAGAATAAGAAAGAATTTGCAAGGTAACGTCTATAGCCTATTATAGCTGTCACATAACAGAAGAGGATAAACAAGGTGAGCAGCAAAACACTGTTATTTATTGGCAGGTTCTGGAGAACAGCGGGAGATGGAGTTAATGATGAGTAAATCAGCAGTCAGAGGGTTTGTAGTAGATTTAGCTGGATATTAACTCTAAAAACTTCTCTGTTGCAGATGTGAAAGTAGAACACGTCTTTCAGGTTGATAAGCACAAAGGGCAATCAGAGGTGTTTATGATTCCGCTAAACAGCGCTCAAAGCAGCATATATATTTTTTTAAATTTCAGTACCTACTTAGTACCGAAGTCAGTACTTTTTGACAACACTAATAGTAAGTGGATTTTCTTAATTTTTCCAATATTGACAGCAGAACTAGGGGTGGCACGGTACATGAAAAAACACCCGAACCGTTCGGTTCGCTTGTCTCGGTTCGGAGCGCGTGTGCGTCTCACGGTTCGACGCATGCGCAATGTAACCTCGTGCCCGTATGTGACGTGTGTTTTCTTTTCGCGCGACATAAACTTGTTCGACTTGGACCGGCGCTGCACAGAGCGATCGGTGAATAACATCAATCTAGCGCGAGTCGGCTCCGTATGCATTCATCACTTTCGCGGTATTTGATGTCATTACGGATCGCTCTGTGCAGCGCCGGTTCAAGTTAATAAACAAGCCAGTAAAAGTGGAGTATGGAGCGCTGCAGGTCACGGCACGCGAAGAAATGGCAAGTGGGAGAGATGAGAGAGTTGGAGGATGCGCCAGCGTCGTATAAGTCTATGGTATAATATAAATCCGGTGTGTGGGAACATTTTGGATTTCATGTTATGATATTTTAATATAACGCTACAGTGGCACTTTATGTATAGATAAGAGCTTCAGTAATACGTTTCCAAACCCTGCACTTTAATTTTAAGTGGAAAAAAGTACCCTCGCATTTTGGGAATAGAAGCATTGTTGATAGTACTGTTTTTGTGTTGAGGTTGAACTTAAATTTCACTTTATGTTTATGGCCTTTGCTATTGCTATAGCTTAATTATCTATAGGCAATGAGGTTTCATGTATATTGACATTTAAAAGACAGTGTTTTAAGAGTTCCTCTATTTTTCTTTTAAAAGATAGAATTTTGGTAAGAGCTACAAAAGTTAGCAGTTGATACATGAAAGTTAATTTCTTTGTGTAAATAAGATTTATGTGATAAAAATGCACAAGTTCTTGTAGAGATAGTGATACACATTCTCCTTTTTTTTTGCCAAATAAACAAAAAGCATGTCAATTTCTTCTCTCTTGCTGTATCTAAATCTCACCTAGCTTTCCTCTGAGATAGTCCCAAAATGTGCTTAAAGTCAAAGAGTCAAATTCAGTTTGTGCATGATTGCATGAATATAATATATATATTTTTTAATACTGTATCCTAAAGTGTGGATAATTAAGCTATATATCACATGCTGAAGTACATTTCTGGAGTGTTAAAGATTAAAAGAAAAAATAACAAGAACCGTACAGAACCGAAAACCGTGACCCTAAAACCGTGATACAAACCGAACCGTGGGTTTTGTGAACCGTGCCATTGGTTAGAGTATATCAATACTGCTGTCTTTAATTTATCCCGGGGCTCATTTTATAATGGGTTTTGGTTCCCATCCCTATTCAGCAGCATATCTTCTGACACTGGTACAGACCAAATTAATTATACGTAAAATCTACTTATTATTGAGCGTAATTCTGTGCACACACCAGAGGTTCAGTGATGATTGCATTGGCAAAATGTTATACTCAGAACATTGACTAATTAAAATCCCTAATACAATAAATCATAATTTCATTTTTACAAGGTTGTACAAGCCTTTAGACACCTATCCATGCAAATTCTATCTGACTAAGAAAAAAAAAAAAGGTCAGAGAGAATCATGTACTACGTTGGATATTCCAGTCGCCACCTAAAATGACGACGACGGGCTTTAGAATGGGTCGAGAATTGGAACAGAATAAAAGAGTCTGTTTGGTCAAAAAACAAACAAAAAACAAAACATGACATACGTTTATACATTTCACACCTTGCCTTCCTGTCTAGTTTTGAGAGCATGAATAATTAATAAGGATGAATAGATTGATCATGCATTATTGATGTCAATGCCTCTTTCTGCTCTACTGCAGCAGTGCCAGATGATCCTCTTCCTCCTTATGTAAATTCTCATTCTGTGTCAACAGCCAATGAGCTCTTTGTTCATGCCCAGAAATGTTAAAGAAAACATTTCAATTGGAATTCTGCACAAACGAATTATAGAAAAGTTTATACATGTCTGGGTTTTTTATTTTTTATTACCTTATCAGGAATAATAATGACAATCTTAGATGTCAGATGTCATCATCTCACGTAATCCTTCCTGTACACACACAAAAAGAAAAAAAAAGAATGATCTCTCTCCACATTTAAGCAGTAGATGTTGTGATGGAGCGTAAACACCTTCCTCTGTTTAGCGTACAGCTGCAGTGCTGTTCCCCAAGTCCCACCGTCCCTCCCTACAAGATGCAATGAAACATTAATCAGCAAATTGTGCATTACGTTTGTAATTAACATTCAAGAGAGTTTAACTTTGCAATGTTTCATTAGTTTATATGCAAATAATTTTGAGAAATTGCCTCATTTGGTTTGGGAGTGCAATGATGTATTGGCCTGGCAGAAGGAATTGGAAGGCGAGCAAGGGAGAGGTACGTTCGAGTGCGTGACTGTGTGACTGTGGCTGTATCCCATGATGAATGTTCACCTCGTATGTCCCAGGCCTCCATTTTAGATGCGTTTTACACTGGCTCTTTAAATACAGAGAAGGAATGTTAACCTTAGCCCCGTTCACAGCACAACCAATTCTCTTGTCACACTACATCAGCCTGAAATATGCCTGGGTCTTGATCGCTCTTCAGGTGCTCGTGTGCATGCGTTTGTGTGTTTGTCTCCACTGTGCCATTTAAATCTGTTTTTGTTTATGAACCTGCATTTATGAGAGGCAAATCACAGTCCTCAGCGCAATCACAGCACATATTTGTGGCCAACTCCGTCTGTGTGCTTGAATTTGTGTGTGATGAGCTTTTGCACTGTGAGTAATGTTTACTAACCTGAGTGGGCAGCAGATTGCAAAAATGCATCATTAGACTGTTATTACCGGGTGGTGACTGCATGTGGCGGCTCAGGCTCCCTACGTACACTGCTGATTACTCATTCATCATGGCCTTACAAATGCTTTTGCAAAATAGAGATCATTCTACCTCATGGTAATGTCGTTCCTCATGGTTTACAAGTCATTTCGATTCCTTACTGTTTTTGACATGCATGATGATTGTGTTTTACCTATTAAATTGGCTATTGCGCTAACCCGCTTCTAGTTTCGTTCAGCTTTTTTGACTAAGGAGAACACATTCATCTGGGTCAGACCGTGGAATGTCTTTTCATTAATTATTCAGTCTGTCATGGGCCAGTAAAGCGATTGGATGTGATGCGTGTCAGGTTTGGGTCGCCGCAATGACTCGCAAACCTAACGAGAAACAACAGCTTGCTCTGCGGGACTTCTTTTTCAGCAGCTCTTAAAGCGAGTTTTGCATGTTAAAAGGTGCATTTAGGGAACTTGGTCTGGTCAGCTGTGATGTTGGCTTCTTTTATTTAGTGAGTGGGGTCTCGCAGCTCAAAGACTGCTTTGTAAGTTGTATTGGTATGTTTTTACAGCGCAGTCTCATCGCAAGAAGTCATATAACTGACGTCTTGGGACGTCTTTTGACCATACGTCAACATCCTCCTTTTTAGGGTACCCTTAAACGTCGGTTAGATGACGTTAACGGATCCTAACCCTACCCCAGACCTAAACCTACCCCGTCACCTAACTGACGTTGAAGGTAAAGCGTCAGTTGTATGACGCCCCAGGATCGTCAAAAAAGGTCACAAATTAGTTAGATTGGTGGTTAAATGGTGGATGAATTCTTATAGAAGTAATGAGACTTTTATAGATGATCAAGCTCCTACAAACTTCTGTTTAGAACATTTGGTGCAGTGCATTTGCCTCTTTTTGTCCAGTGAGCTTAGCAGTGAGCAAATGCAAGATCTCAACTTGTGTCACTTTTAGCCAGAGGTGTAAAGTCCAATGGTCAGAAAGTAAAAGTCTTGCCCATGAACTCAGCCAGCTGATTTAATTATTTCCATCTCCTGGCTGAAAAACTATGATAATTAGTGAATCCTGGACTTTACTTCTCTGCTTTTATTCCCTTTATAGTATTAAGTAATTTTGATAGGGTTATTTTTCATATTAAGAAGCTTGATGGTGTCTGTGAGCAGATTAATGAGTACCTGGCTATTACCTAATGCAGAGACTAGTGAACTTTTTCTTTTAAAGTGTTTGAAAACTCAGAAGCGAAGACTCGGAATTGTCTTTTTTAAGAAGGGTTCTTTATTGCTGTTGCATTGCTGTTGTATGCTTCGTCCAAAAATCTTAGCCAAGCCTGACCTAAGCAAAAATACCTTATGTTCATATACTTTTTAAGGGGGTGGGATTAATTACATAGAGGAGGGGACTCTTTGAACAAAACATGTAAATGAAAGTACTTGATCTGGCTGTCAATGACAATGTCAATCAGAGCCTTGAAATGCTAATCCAATCAGCCTGAACAGGTTACTCAAACTTTAACATTATCATAGAGACAAACAACCATCTGTTGGCTACTTTGGGATTTGACAAAAAGGTTAATGTGATCATATGCCTCAAAATAGTCAAACATTGCATGCATTTTCTCAGTTAAAAATACCGTTGAACCTAAATTAAACATTTAATAAATTTGCAACACTACAGACTCCATAATGCTTCATGCTTGCCTTTGCCTTTGATCTATCCCCTTAGGCCTGACATAATCACAGTTTTAATAAATGACAAGTGCCAATATGTTGACTGTACATGATCCATGTGAGATCGCTCAGGAAAAGTGCCTCTCCATCAGAGGTTCAGGAAATGAGTTGCTAGTGATCCATGACATTTATCCGATATGTAAAATGTATGCTGATTTTATTTATTTATTTTCAACCTACCCACAAACATACTGGAACCAGAATTTCCGCTGGAAAAAAAAAATGGTGCCGGCAGAGGTTTTCGTTTTACGGACATTTTGATGATTATGCCGGTCAAATATTGCCTCTTACTTAGTAAAGTTGAGGAAAACTGGAGGCTGGCATTATGCAATTTAAAAAATGACATAATCAGGCCGTATAGAATGCAACATGTTGTTATTAACCTAACTTTAAAATAGATGGAAAAAAAATGTCAGATTGGCGTCAATCAACACCGATTTATTTTTACTAGGCTATGGTTTCACCTACCCTATCTCACGACCATTTCGTACGAATTCGACGAACGATTAAAAAGTGTCTAATTCGTACGACTGAGGTCGTACGAATTCGTACGATTTGTCTAAACCCACGTGATGGGTAGGTTTAGGGGCGGGGTAAGGGGTGGGTCATTCGTACGAATTCATACGAATTGGCCAATTCGTAAAATATGTACGATTTAGCAAAATCGTACTAATTTGTATGAGTGAGGTCGTATGAATTCGTACGAATTGGCCCCTTTTTAATCATTCAAATTCGTACGACTTGGTCGTGAGATCGGGTTGGGTTTCACACATTCACTTTTTGAAACATTGAGGCACGGATGTACCTAATAAATAAATAAATAAATAAATAAAACATCTCCAGTTAACTAGCAGATCATTCATTTAGTTCACTAAATTAGAGATCTAGTGCTAAAATCTGTTCTAAAATCTCGCCGTTGCGGAGACTACATAGCCTACGAGTGTGCTGACTAGAACCACTGATCTACACAATGAGATGTTCCTAATTCACCATCATCTGTCACATCTGGCCTCTGAAAAAAAGCTGTTAAGGCTAGTCTGCCTGGGCCTGGCCATATTTGAAACGTCTCAATCAATTGTACGTTAGGTCTGTATTACAGCCGTTTTAGGCGTGTGCTTTATTTGAAATGCAGCATGCGTCGGTGTTTAATCACTTTCAAACGGTAGAGCCTGTTCCTTTATATAACATTGGTCTCAAACTCAACTTAACTCTGGGCCTCTGGAGGTAGTCTGAGTCAGGCTGGGCCGCATCAAGCATTCCACAAAAAGGAGCACAACTAATCCAATCTTCTCAATCTTTATTATTAACGTTTCTTCTGAGCTGTTCCTCTGAATTTGAACATGCCTTTCTGAAGTTTCTGTAGATGATTGGGTCTTCATGAGCTGTTGTCCTGACAGTCATTTTACAAACTTTCTTTGTCTTTTCCACTCTAAAAATGTTGGGTTGTTTTAACCCATCTTTGGTTCAAGTATGGACAAACTCAGCCATTGGGTTAAATGTTTAAATGACCCAACATTTGGGATTGTCCACATTTGACCGAAATTTGGGTTAAAACAACCCATCATTTTTTAGTGTACACAGAACATGTCTGTGATACTTCATTTTACAAACATTATTTTCTTTTCCTTATAACACATCTTTGTGATACTTATAGTTGCTCATTTTCTTTTTTTATTGTCTTTATACAACACATAAATATGATATTGATTTTTTTTTTTTTTTTTTGGAAGGCACATTTCCCTTTATTATACTTAGAAAAGCAAGTATTGCTTTTGAAATACAAATATTTGCAGTCATGGCTGCCCATCTTATTGAATAATTTCTACACGTATAGGGTCTCAGGAAAATTACTGACTTGCTCAAATCAAAGCAAAATTTCTTATAAACCTGTTGAGCACGTATTACAAGCTCAAAATGATTATTCTCACATTGTTTTAGAGCAGGGGTCTCCAACGTAGCTCGTAGCCTGATTGGTGGTAGCTCGCTATGGTGCCATATCGCAGTTGCATATTTTGCGCTCTCAAGTTTGCTATTTCATTTGATAATTGAAGTGCTCTCATTTTTTCCAGGCGCCGTATGTTTGCACTTTGTGGTTGTCTATGACAACTGTTGACAATAAACCCACCATAAGCTGTCACAAATCAATCTATGGTAGCCCATAAGAGAGAAAAAAAAAAAACGCGGCACACAACGACAGGCCGCACTAACTTTAAACTTTTAATTTCAAGTAGGGGGCCACAAAATACCAGGCTGTGAGTTTGAGACCACTGCTTTATAACAGCCAAAGGTCGGTGTATTATACATTTTAGGCTTATTCTCAAATTCATATTGTGTTAGTGGGGCGGGAGTATTATGCAATTTTAATCTGACAATTTGACTGGAGAGATTTAATTTTGTCTGACATTTTTTTTGTTCCCCCGGCCAATGTCCGGTAATTACCTGACAGCGGAAACCCTGGCTTTTTTTCATACAATTAATTTGTCAGTCCTAAGAGAGGAGTGCAACTTTGGGCTTTTGACTTGAGATGAACTGCCTCACAGTTTTTGACTTGTAATACAAATAAGTGGTTTTCGAGCATCTGAAAACAGTTCTCTCAGGTGAAAGTTTTGCTAATTGTGCAAAGAAGTCTCAGCTAGAGTTTTAATTAGTATAATGACTGTATATCTCTTGATTAGAGTGTGAGAAAGTCAGTGATAACTTTGCGGCGTAATGAGATTACAGTATATTGCTGATATTGCAGCTGTGATCACGGAGGATTTAGCCTCTCGCTCAATAGACGATGGCCCGTAACTGTTTGGTAAGAGGTTGTCTCAGGACATCTCTTATTCAAATGAGAGAAAAACAGTCTGAACACTGTGGGGCACTTTCTGTTTTATCTTTCATAATGAAATTCTTATTAAGCAGCTGGCTTATTCAGGACCCTGCAAAGCTTGATTAGTAGTTTCATTTCATATTTAAGATGGCCAGACAGAACTGTTTTAATTACACTGCAGATGTTCTCTCAACAGTCTCTCGGGAGTCGGGGGCAGAGTTTGAAAGAACTTTTTTTTTCTCTGTCTTTCTTTATTTTGGATCTTTTTATTTGCATCTGTCTGTTTTTGTAAAAGTTGCAAAAAGTGTAATGGAGAAAGCAGATGCAGCTGGCTGCTGCTTAGAAAAACCCAACGGCAGATTAAAGCTTCTAATTTGGGATTAAACGAGGAAGTTCAAAACTTCTGATCACTTCATGTTCAAAGAAGTTCATATTTCTTGATCAAATATATTTGTTTCTGAGCCTGAATAAGATTAATAAATAAGTTCATCTTAATAATGAATAAATTAAGTGACTTTTACTGGGAGCATTTATTTTAGGAAAATAAATCCTGATGAGGGAAACTATGGGCTACTAGTCATGAACAAGCTAAGAAGATACACTTCAAAATTTGTGGAATAACTAAAAGAAAAAATCACATATTTCTTACATGTAAGTCAAAAGCTTTCTCCGTTGTTTAAAATAAGAAGAGTGATTGTAAGTGCTACACGCTAATGTAAAATGCTGATCAGGACTGCTGGTTTCAGCCTAAATTAACGTTCTGCAAAAAATTCATGGAAAAAGTGAAACTGTGGATTGAGGAAACTAAGAAGTGCATTAAAGTCGTGTTCGGGACAAATGTGGGCAAAAATCATTTTTATTACAGCTGCAGTCTGCAGTTTTTCCTCTTTGTCGCCATCTCTGTTCGAAATCTGCAATTGCAGTCATTCACAGAATTATCAACTTTAAAGGGATACTCCACCGTTTTTTTTTTTTTTTTTTTCATATTAAACTATGTTATTCTCTTAACGAAGACGAGTTGATGCATACCTCTGTCGTCTCGATTGATCGCTCTGGCGCGCGAGACGCTTTGATAGCACTTTACTAGCCCAGTTCATTCAATATGGGCCAAGCAGAAGAGTGACCAAACACCTCCACATTTTCCCTATTTCAATACAGTTACACGTGTAGTGTAAGGTCGCGTTACGGTGGAGTGGCGTGCTCTGCTTTCTGTGGTAGCCAGATGGAGATCAGAACTTGGATGAGTATCTATTTGAAGTCATTACTGGTCATATCTTTTTCTTCTGTACTTGATGATTCATTGCAAATATAACAAACCTAAGTTATTTTTACTTGCAAGATAGAGCCTTCGTGTGCTTGAATTGTAGAAATTGCTTAGAAATGCTTGAATGAACTTATTTAATGTAGAACAATCCGCTCTTATCTGCTTCATTCATTTTTTCAAGGTAAGATTTCCACTGCATTTTCAAGAATCTGTGCTATGGGCACCACACTCTGGGATGAACAATTGATCTGTGTAAGTTCAGTAACTGGAGGTTTTGGTGTAATTAAAAGATCTTTAGCCAGTACAAAAGCAGGGTCAAGAGTCCCCGTGAGAAGGCAGATAGAGATGTCTGAACAACATGAGGGATTGACTGCAAACACGAGGAAGGAGGGACACTACAGTACTAGACTCCAAGCACTAAATGAGGAGATATAATAAGGGTGGCAGAGATTCTCAAAAGGGAGACTGTGATTTACCAGACCCCAATTTACCAGAATTCAACACTTCAGTGCATTCTCTAATTAAAAAATTAAACCAAAATTTTATAATAAAGATATCGCACAGAGGCCTTTCAAACACTTAATCCATGATTAAGAAAATTAAAGTGTTTAATTTGCTTAAGAGGGAACAAACACTTCCCATCTGTTAGTTTCTCTCCAGAGATTCGGTGGTACATTAGGGAGAAGGATGTGCCTTGAGGATAATGTCTTCAGGGACTATGCCGTTTATAATGGCTCCTAGGAAAACGGATGCTATTAAGAAACACAAGTTATTATATCTGCTCGATTATGTAAGCATGTTTGGGTTGTTATAAACTATAGCTGAGTGCCTGGCAATGGTTTCTTGGTAAAGGTTGTGTATTGGTTATCTGGTGTTTGTACTGATTTTCCTTCTTTACAACTCTTTAATTACAACATTAGCTCATGCTGGTAAAAAGTTATCAATGGAATTTTAAACCATTTAGCAGTGACATTTGTTATATGTTGCTCATTGCACTGTTATGCTTATATATTGTGTGCATATTCCAAACTTCTTAACTTTGTACATGTGGAGAACAATTAATTCTGCATTTGCTCAAATACAGCTCTTATGGCGACTGCCCTGCAGAATTCAACTTAAACTCTGATGAAACTCTATCAGTTTCCATCCCTATAATGTATTAGCTCTTGTTAATTTGCATAACTATGGTTTGCTAGCAGTATAGTTTTATATTAATACATAGTGCATAGCAGTCTGTGAAATACTCTTAGATCTTTAAAAGTTTATTTAACTTTTAATATACCCCCAATAAATTTTTTTTAAGTTTGCCAGTTAGGATTAAATCTATTGCTGTCCATTTAAAATAACACAAATGTCAAGTCACTAAGCCAAGGCTTAAAAATGAAGACAACAAAAATCAATGGGTTCACTCCGAGCAGAATCAGTATTTTTCTGTTCTGTTACACTTCCGAAAACTGCCTATACTTTATACCAGAGCTTGGATAGAACTTTATATTAAATAGCTTTATACTAGAGCTTGAATATAACTTTATATATTAAATGACATGAACTTCCCACATTGCTACAATCAACTTTGTAACCTGAAGTTGAAGAAAACATAATGCATAAACTAGATGCAGCCATTAATGACTATCAAAAAAACAAATCTCTGACAGGCGCTGGTGAAAAACTCCATTTGAGCTGGATTTTTTTGGAAAATGTTAGTAATATAATGACACATGCAAGTGCCACAATACTTAGCTTTGACAACATGGTGTTGAATCTTTTTTTTTTTTTTAATTCTTATTTAAAACCATATCCTACACTAACCTGCAATTTTCGCTGGTTTCAAAACTCACACCATACTGGAAATTACCTGCCATTCATTTTCATTATACTTTAGTGGTTGATGACATAACCTTGGAAAAACTCCTGAGATCCAAAAGCAAATGCCAGTGATTTACCTATGATGATTTGACAGCTGAGCGTGGGCATTTTAGTCACGCTGGATGCATCAACGTCACATTTGCATAGGTTGTACCATTTTAAATTTATGATTGGTTGACTGACAAATTAAATTAAAACGTTTCTGATTATGTTCCTGTTCAAATTTTGTTCATTTCCGTTTTTTCATTTTCTTTTTCTTGAAACGGATCAGAGCCCTGGTTTAAGCACAACAGTTCACACAAATACACTATTTAAAAGATTAGAAGGCTACCAAGCGGCAACATTCTAATCTGAAAAATGAAGCCTACCCAGTTGTGAAAAACTGCAATACATCGAAAATCCGTTATAGGGAGGTCCCAAAAGGGAGCAAATATCCATAGACCCCATGTTAAAATGTCAATTTTCACAACGTAAATTCATGTTTTTACAGGTTGGTCCAATTGACTTTTATTGTATTTTTCAATAGGTTTTGAGTGCTTAACACGTGTGAGGGGGGTGAATTGTTTTCTAAATCTTTAGTTTAGAATGCATTTAGATATAAAATGTATGACAAATAAGGGTGTGGTTAACTTTGATTGACAGCTTGATTGACAGCTGATAACGGGCTGCGCCGAGTGGAATTTCCGAAATGTGACATCTCGGCCATGATCTGACACAACACATCATACCACCTCGGTATTCTTTCTGAACATTATTGATATATCATGCATAACATGGGTTGCTCTGTTCACTGTAAAAAAACAATGAGTAAAGTTTTACTTTTTTAAGCCAGTTTTTGCTCTGATATGTTTTGAGTACATTTCACACATAGAATGAAGTAAACTATACTTATCTTAGTTAAGTGAAAGTGACATAAGAAATTAAGTAATTTTTATTTAGCTAATTAAAGGTTAAGTCCTATTTATTTAATTGAATTTTTCTGTATACAACATTTCATTCAAACAATATAACATTGAATTAGACCACAGTTTTTAAGTATATGATTTACAAAGGAATGTTTTAAGTAATCAATATATTGTGTGTGTCACTGTATCTTCTTTTCTGAAGTTATATGTGTGAACTCAGACCTCAATACTTGGTAGGCAATACACAATGATGGTAACAATTGATGGATCATTTTTGTTTTTGAATGTGTCATTTTAAGTAGAAAATTAACTCTGTCACAAAATGGCAAGTTACTAATCCTAACAACAAAATCAATGATAAAATTTTGTAAATACATATGGAAAACAGTGAAAAATAAACCATATTATTATTATTATTATTATTGACCCAGTGTATGATGGAATAACCAGTATCAGAAAAGTTGACTAATTTTACTTAATTTTATAATGTTGATATTTACGTTTTCATTTCTACGTGATTGAAAACAGTACTACTATAGAATTTACTTATTTTTATTATTCTTGCCTGAACTAGCTTTTTTCATGTACATTACGTTGTTTTTTTTTTCTGTAGTATTTACTGTACTTCACCACAAAATAATTTTTATCAGTGTAACCAACACTGGAGTACTTTGCTCCTTTTTTTCCAATAAGTGACATTCCACTAATATTTCACGTAGTTAGCACTATTTAGCATCAATGTCTGTGGGCAGTGGCACTGCAACTGTTCGCCTCAGATAAGTTGGAGTCCGAGGTACGTCACCTATGGTTAGAACTGACGTTTGAAAACTGTAAACGCGTCTGCCAAATGAATAAATAGAACATAAGAAAAGAATGATCTGCGAGCTAGTTGGTTGCACGTCAGAGGCGCCAGTGCCATTGGATGTGCAGTTGCTGCAACACAGCCTGTGAGCAAGCTATGCAGCTGCAAATGTGTTTTGCATGTAGGCTTCAGTAAATCAAGGTAAAGGAGTTTCAACATAAGAATGATACTGATGGTGAAGAGTAGTCTAGTCTTATAATCGTACAAATAGCTGAGGCCCTTTGGCTGAAGAGGTGTGTCCACTGGCCAGCTCAGTCTCACCCAAAGCCCGCCCTTTTACCCATATATGGATTGGCCAAAAGGTGGGTGGGGTTAGGATTTCCCAAGGTTTTCCAAGATGGCGTGACCATACCCCCCATAAACGGCCTCAAAACTGTTTTTCAGAAAGTCTATGGGTGACGTCACAGGCTCTTTGTCCATATTTTTTACAGTCTACAGATAGAATTGATTTTGAATTTATTTATTAACTGATAAATTTCTTAACGGATACAAATGAAGGGCCTTAAAATGAATGCTTCAGTTTTGAGCTGCAAATGATATATTCACATTCATTTGAAGTTGCCCTGGAAACCTACTATTTTTAAAAGTTGAATATAAGTCCACTCATACACCACATTTTATGATCATGTGTTTTAAGACAGCAAACATTTTTTGAAAGTAAACAGTAAACATGAATTGCAGATATTATTATCATCATTATTATTATGTCTATGTATTACCATCATGAGTCCATTACTCTCTAAAAGAAAATTTTGTATTTAAGGCCATTGATATGGCTGAATTTATCTTATTTGAGTGTACAACATTTTTTATCTCACAGAAATTGTTTTTTTTTTAAGAATGTGAAAAATTGCTCTGCATCCAATTTGTACATTATTATTATTACCATTCATTTCTGAGAATTAGATAATGAGCATTCTAATAGGAAAAGTTGCAAGCCATCATTTACCCCATTGTACACAATTCTGCAATTGTTTTCAAAAGTCTTGTTTGCATAATTCAGTCATGCCTGTCCAATGTAAGGAGGGCTGTTCCTATTTGTAGTTATTTGCATAACTGCCATGTTTGAGTGCAATTATTTTTGCATAGCAAGCAGAGTAAATGACTAGTTTAGCCAGTGGAAAGTTTGTTGGTGAGATGACAGATGACAGACAGTAAATCGCAAACTCTAATGCACTCATTTCCCTGTCTGCATCCACCATGACTTTCAATTACATAAGTGTTGTGCCTTTAAGAGTAGGCTACTGCTTTTGCTGCTTGCACAAACATGCTGACGTTACATCTCGAGAGTTATCGTTTCAAGCTGCATTTTCTCTTTTTTTATCTTAACATAACCATATGAGATTGAGATTGTTTTTTTAATCAAAGACAGGCCCATCAATTATTCTTTGTTATCCCTTCAGATGAAAGACCCTTTTTCATATCAGTCAGTTTGCGGTTTGGTGTGGAGTGTAATTCACTTTGTTGTGGCTTGTCTCTTCATGCATATGAACCAACAGAGCTTTGAAGGTTCAGTCTGTTTTTTTTCTAGTCTCATGTTTGTAGTCCTTTAATGCAAAACATTTGTTTGACTGAAATTTGTAAATACCGTTGTAATCAAAGTTATTCAACACCTAATGCAAATCAGGATTAGATTTGCAGCATTTAGTTGTTTGCTAAAGATGTTTTCCATGTAGGGGTTAAATAATTTTGAGACTGCATACTGTAAGTCATTAAAAGTTGCGTTTGGGGAAACCACTTGAAACATTTGTTGTGTTGAGCTATTTCAATTCCTTTTGTTTCAATTGTTTTTGCAGCTAAAAGTCTGTAAACTTTGGCAATAAACCTGATTTGCAATGTGTCACAAACAGGAAGAGAGGTGCACACAGTGTTTATTAAAAGCAGAGTGGTGGTGGAACGATGGGAACAATAGTGAGAAGATGATGGTGATGGTGACTTAGCTGGCAATGACTGAAGTGGATTCTCTGTGTAGGTGACGAGTGAACACGAAGACAGGCGATCAGGATCAGAAGACTGGATCAGGAGATTGGTTACACAGCCCATTCTCATCCCATAGCCATCTAACTGACGCCTTGGGAAGCATTTTGACCATTCTTCAATATCTGACGCTTTAGGCACCCTTTACCGTCAGTTACATGACACTAAAGTTAAAGTGTTAGTTAAATGACGCATCTAACCCTACCACAGACCTAAACCTAATCACATCATTTACCTGACGCTTTACCTTTAGCGTCAGTTAGATGACGCCCTAGGATCGTGTCATGTAACTGACACTAAAGGGTGCCTAAAGCGTCAGATATTGAAGCATGGTCAAAATGGTCAGTTAGATGACGCCTTGGCATGAGAATGGTTGGGTTATAGGACGAGGCTAATCTCAGGTGGGCAGATTAAGGAGTCAGACATGAAGCAGTACGAGACCAGACAAGGAGTGAAAGGTGAAGGGGCATATAAAGGGTGTGTTGATGGAGTGCAGTACTCTGGTGATGTGAACGAGTGTGCGGGTCCTGGTGATTGAGTGATGATTGGGGCTGTGACTGTGTGGCTGACTCTGTGGCTCTCATTTTTATTACAACTTTATATTTTATAATATTACTGTTATTACAAATAATAACTATTAATCCCATATTTTTCTTTAATCACACAGAGTTAGTAAATAAGTGAATGGCACTAACCTGTTTTGATTTAGTTCATAAATTAACTGTTTGTATCAATCCCTTTTCGAACCAACACTAATTTTTGGTGCAGGAGACACTTTGAGACTGAGACTAGAGGGTCAGGAGTTATGAACGGATGACCTTGTACCCTTTGGGGCATTAAGGATAGATCGTTTAAAAGGAGTTTAAAAGGTTTTGTGATTGATAGAAATGTGTTTTTCATGTGACAGATGTTCCCTGTCTGTCTGTTCAGTGACATCCTCTTCTCTGCCTGATATGTGGCACTAATAACACATTCTATCCTGGGTCACCTTCAGAATCTCTCTCTCTCTCTCTCTCTCTCTCTCTCTCTCTCTCTCTCTCTCTCTCTCTCTCTCTCTCTCTCTCTCTCTCTCTCTCTCTCTCTCTCTCTCTCTCTCTCTCTCTCTCTCTCTCTCTCTCTCTCTCTCTCTCTCTCTCTTTTTCTATCTGAGTTACTCCACAAAATTCTCTCAATTTGGACATAAGGACCTGAGACGCACCAATGGAAGTGTCAGAACAAATAGTCTGAAGCAAAGTCTTCATTCAAAGCGATTACTATTGTTTGTCTCTGCGTTCTTTTCATTTCCTGTGCTTTTCCGGCTAAGGGAATGGCTTTTTTGTCGCTGAGGGTAGATGGAGAGTAATCAGGGTGCAATTTGGCCAGCGAGGGGCTCAGGAGTAGCCGGATTGGCAGCTTTGTCTGAAGGGTTTGTGGGTAATGGTGGTTAACTGGTTGTAAGGTGATTTGCTCAGAGTGTCTGATTTGGGGGCTTGGTGCTGCATGGCCGTCGCCTGGGCTGTCAGTGAGATGCTTAGTGGTGTCAGAGCTAATGTGAGGCCGTCCAAGTGGAGCGGGTATGCCTATCTCCCTGCAGACCTGTGTCTGTCACAGCTAGGGAGCGTCATGTCATCCCATCAAATCTGTCCCGGCGTGATAAACGTCAGCTCAGCCATTTATGACCACCTGGCCTGCCTACTTGAAATGAATAGATGTTCTTGCTTATTTATTTATGCAGCGATATTGCCATATTTATTGTAAGAGTAAAATTAATGCACAACCTTCTGTTTTGGAAACAAATCAATCACTCATGTCTTGAAATATTTACCTATTCTCATTTCACCTTTTTTTTTTTCCAGCCCTATTAACATCGCTTTTTTTCTGCAGAATAGATGTAATAAGAATGGTGGGCTATACTTCTTTCACGAACACACATTTATTGTTTAATATTACAAAAATCCAACTTTTTCAGACCTTGTGAAATGATGAATTAATGTGTGAAAATGCATTTGAAGCTTTACCACAATTAAATATTCCCTGAGGATTATAGTAACCCTCTGCTCTTTGATAAATGTTCCTGTTCTTTTTCCATGTATGGATCTCCCAGAATGCCTTCCTCTTTCCCTCTTCACAGAGGAATTAATTAATGTGGGACTGAAACATACTTGTACATGTGAAATTTTCCTATGCATTATGTATGATTTCATGTTGCAGTTAAGTTCTATTTCCCAGCAATTTATTGCGCCTTCAATATTTCTCAAGCACATATCATACCTAATGTTTGCCTAATATAAATAAATATAAAAATATAAATAACAATAGATTTCATTCACAAACCGAACATGTGCACACATTTGTGCAAAAAAACCTGTGAAAATCATGATTTTTAAAATTAATTGTGATAATAATATGGATAAAATTATTATTCAATAATAATAATAATAATAATAATAATTATTATAAAAATATAAAGAAGAAACAACTGAACAATTTTAGTTTAATCCTACAACAATGTGTATTTTCAGTCTACATTGAAAGTTAACTATTATTGGTAATTTTCCATCTCTTAGATCTGTATATTCTGTTTTTAATTATACTTGAGCAATAATGATGCCACAACGTCTTATTGTGCTCTGCCAAACAGTAAAGAAAAAAGATTTATTGAACAACTACCCCAATTGCAATTAATAGCCAATAATCCTTCTGTTGTTTTGAATTTGTTCCCAAATGACTCGACCTGTGTGCACATGAAGCCTATCATGTCCCATGAAGAGAAACATGGCAGTGACTTTCTCCATCACTCCTGGAGCACAAGCTGTACCTCATAGCACTGAAATATGATCTCACTAAGTGTGTCAGATGCTCAAGTGAGAAGGGTTTTGCTGTTTTGTGCAGTGACCTCGCATTTATCATTGCCATAGCTGTGCTATTATGGCCCTGAATAACGCTGACCATGCCTCTTTAGTCTATTAGCTAAAGTGTTGTGGCTGCTGGGGCTCTGGAGGGGGTCTTAAAGTGTCTACTAAGTGCGGGATGCACTCATGCATCACTGAAGTGCTCCCCAATGCAGGCTTGTTCAGTCATTGGGCCTCTTTCTTCCACTGCCGCCTAACATGGTATGTTGGGATGCTTCCTGGCACAGATCTGATTGTTCCTTTATCACCTTGTTTTAGATTTAATGGCCCCAGAAAGTATTTGGACATATACAATATAATGAAACATTAAGCCAAAATGACATTTATTTTAAATAAGGCACAAACATACATTTCAAGCAAAACACTTCACGAGAAGGTTTATATTTATACAGCTTCTTATAAAAATGAGTCAGGAAAGCTCTGAGAAATGATAGTGGTTTATGCTCGCGGCGTCGGCACAAGTACAAAGGTGTACACGGCAACATGACGTCATTGTGGTGTGTGCGTTCTTGCCCCTGGCTGCATCTGAAAGCTTAGGCTGCTGACTTGTTGCCTCACTGCTTTATCAGGCAATGACTTTGCAGGCAGCGTTTGTGCACGACGGCACATAATGAAACTGATTTCGGACAGACTCATGAGGCAGCGTAATGGTTTAAAGATCTATGGCATCTAATGGTATTTAATGACTAAAAAAAATAATTTGGGTTGAAAAAAAGTGGAAAATGTTGTTCAAAAATGTACATTACACACAAACCGACGACCAGACGCAACTTTCAGATGCCATCTTTATTTTTCTAGCTCAGCTGTCACAGAATTGAAAGCACTTTATTGTGGGATGTCAAAGGCTGTGAAGGATACGTCTATGATGCCTTCAAATGAAGTTGAATGAAATGATCAGATGAAGTTACCTCAGGAGGCTGGAAGTGAAACTAACATTGCATTCGGACGTGCCTTGATGCCTCACAAGAATCTATCTTCCGAAGGCTGCATTTAACAGTTTTGGGACGCAACCCCCATATCTTGTGCCGGTGTGAAACTTTGTGAGCTACTTTCCAAATTCTGGCCTGGCTTCCTACCAGCACATACTTTACTTGTGACAATAGAACAAAGTATATGGATATTAGGATGTAAAACTAAATGAAACAACAACATCTTAAATATATATATTTTTAAATAATTTAATTAAACATTACATTTAATTTTATTAACATTTTTATTAAATATGGAACTTTATTTTCACTAAATGGGAAATAAGACCTTTTAGTGTAGGCTCATTTTTTTTAGACAAGTAATTAGATTTTTTTTTTTTTTGTGACTACAACAAACAATATCTTGTTGTTTTGTTACTGCATGTATACATTAATATTCATTTCAACAGGTTTATATTATGAGCTTTGAATTTAGAATGATCATTTCTGAATGTTTCTTCAAGGATGAGCTGCTTTTTTAAATCAAACTTTTAATTACCTCAATTCAGTTTTTTGACTGGAATTTTAAGAAAAAAAAAATAAGTGCAAAGCTCCACTTTCAGGTGACATTCCGCTTTTCATGTTTCACATTTGTGCTCATTTAATGAAGGCTACAAGGACACAGAGGCTATTATTGTGTCCCACACTGAGTGCTCCCGAGCAAGGTGTTTTTCTTTGTGTGAAATTGCCTAAGATTTCCATAATCTTTGAGAGGTGAAGTGACTTGTAAAATTAGGATTGATGTGTCCATTTGTGGCAAAGCGGTTCGGTCTGGGCTGAACTCCCTTTCCTTTTAAACAATACGACAGTGTGATTTAGCCAGATTTTTGAATTACATGAATAGCACGTTCCAATCAAGTTGTAAAATCCAAACTTTCTTCATTAAAAACATATGTCTTCTGTAACTGACAGCAAGGATATGGCCTGAGGGCATCCATTAGTCTGTGAATTTTCAACATTTAGAGTACAAAAAAAAGCTAAATTTCGTCCAGCGGATTATAACAAATTGCTTTTGCCAGACACTATTTAACAACTCTAAGCTCTATTGCTTTCAGATTTGTAGAGCCACAGAAGTTTTGTATATCAGAGTCACAAACATGGAAGCAGGTAGGGATGGAAATATATAGATGTTGGGAAAAGAGCAGCCCAACATTATGAAAAGCTGTAGACCACCTTGTAAAGACTCCATTTATCTTTAGGTGTGACTGGAAGAAAAGACATTTGTTATCTAGAACAGTAGAATTAAACATGAGCATGAAATGAAAGAGCAGTATAATTTTAGAAGGTATCTTTCAACCTGTAATTTTAGCCACCTTCAAAGGCCTCTCCATCTTCCTTCCCCAGAGTCTGGCTCTTCAGACAGTTTTAAAACCCCGTCTCCAGGACTCACTTGATTTAGCTGCATTGTAATGATCCATACTTGTTTATAATAAATGGATAGAAGACCCCACCCCTATGTCCCATTAATCTAAAGGAAAAATGAATGCAATTACAATCAGAGCTTCACAAACACCTGTTTTGTACATGTAATTTCTGAGAAAATAGCATGGGAGT
This sequence comes from Pimephales promelas, assembly GCF_988280905.1. Classification (NCBI taxonomy): domain Eukaryota; kingdom Metazoa; phylum Chordata; class Actinopteri; order Cypriniformes; family Leuciscidae; genus Pimephales; species Pimephales promelas. The sequence goes on from NC_142777.1 coordinate 20,077,841, forward strand.
TATTTGAATATAAGGACATTCTAAATCTAATGCACATTCTGAACATTAAATTAGATTTTGAATTGTATGCACACAAACACACACTACAAAAAAAAATACAATATATAAGATAGAACTACATTTATTTATATTTATTTACTTTTCTAATTTATTTAATGTTATGGGAGAATGTTTTCTGTGTCAGAATGATCTATGTGAACAAATGCTGGGTTACATTGGATAGCATTTTCTGTCTGTCAAAGTGACAGCCAGGCTAATTGATGATTCAAATCGGGTCTTTTGCCGTTGCCCTTGGTATTCACCTGTGACCTAGGTAGCTCGGGCAAAGGCTAGAGTGAGTGATTCATTATTGTATTATTATGCATCTGTCTAGATTTAAAAAAAAAAAAAAAAGCAGGTTGGAAAAAATGTTTTGATCCTGGAACAGAAGGGGAATAGACGATCACTGGAGCTCCGTGTGATGTTTATTTTATCTGCTCTGTGCAGATGGTCCGCGTCTTTCTGCTTCTGGTTGTGTCCTAAGAGCAGATAAGACTACTAATAATGCCAGATAGGAATAACACAAGCCACAGAGGGGAGTGAATGTTCATACACACCGTTCATCATAGTATCCGTTCTACAAAATTGTTTTAGATCACACGTTTTGTTTACTTTCCACCCCTACAGCTTTTGTTTGTCCGTTGTGAGATGGAAATATGGCAAATATCATGCATTACTTGCTGTTGCTTATTACACAAAGAAGAAAAGCAAATATGGTAATATCCAGGGGTGACCCCGAATAGTCAAAGATTCGATGCATCGATAGGAAGAGCCTGATTCGAATACCAATCACATGCAGAATCTTCGCAGAGGTTATAGGGTGCTCAATGTCTGATTTCACATAGAACTGGTTTTCTGTCAATATGTTAATATAGGAGCCTATTATGATAATGCAAATACAAATGTGCAAAGGAAGAAGCTTTTAAAACATATTTTTAACGTGCATGACTAAATCCAAACACCCCGTGACAGATTTAAGTTTCACTTTCGATCCGTGACCGAGAGAGGAGTGTTTTGAATTTAAGAATGTGTGGATAAGAAAATCTAAAGTGTGGATGCACACCATCAGAAAGGATATTCTCAAATGGATTTAGCCTCAGGAATCCATGATCACACTTCTGCCGGCCAACGTAAACAAGTTATTTTCCCCGGGTCATTATAAAACGCTTAACGTGAAAAAAGCTTTTAAAATGCTTAAAAGCCACTTTTACGTGGCTTAATGTATGTAGTACAAATCTTATTAAGAAACCCTACTATGTGCAGATGAGCAGAACCCATAATATGAACGCAACCATGCCTCTTAAGAAGCATTTTCTTTATAATAAGGGTTTTCAATGGGAGGAAAATTAACACGTTGTGTTCATCTGGACTCATCTGCTTTTCTGTAGGCTATACAGTATGCTTTTTTAATAAGGTGTGTACAGAATTTTATCTTTTAATATAATTGTGTTAGGCCATTACGTTTTTGTTAAGCGTTTTAGAATGTATTTTATCCAAGCACACAATTTGAAAAGACTCAAACGGACACAGAGACACTGACAGAGTGAAAGACTAGCTTTATTTTGTATCGATCAGGAAGGGGAAGTGATTTCAAAACATTTCAGCCGGTTCTAATTTGATTTTTGGATGCTGTGAACATGTTTAGAACGACGAAGACAAAGCCGACAAGTGTCTGGCTATACTTTTGTTATTTTAAGAACTTCTTTATTTTTATTCTATTTATTGATCACTCAGGGTTATCGAATTGAACTATTTGTGGCTTGTATTTTGAATATAGCCATGTTCCCCTGCACTTTAGTTATTTTGCACGCATTTGTTCTGCATCTTGTGACTTGAGTCTGACTTAGTGTTTTGTATTTTTTTTATTTTTTAAGAAAGGCATATTCTGTTTAATTCTGTAAATTAATTGTTGATCATTTTTCGGTGCATCGATGTTGCGCTCTGTATCAATTTAGCTGATTTAATTTGATTTGCATGTGAAATGCAATTCCTTTCTGCAGTGTGGCCTTTGTTCAGTTATTTATGTTATTTCTTAGCTTTATTGATCCGAAATGTTTTTATACATATTCGTCTATATCTTTGTGTGATGTTCTGCACATCGCGGCTTTAAAATGTTAAAGCCCCGCCCCCTCCACAAGCCCACACACAGTTTGGCTATTAGTCCACTACATGGAAGACTTGACTATTCTGATTCGACTGTGAAAATCCTTAGTCGGGGACACCCCTATTAATATCACAGACTTTTGAAATGGAAATCAATTCAGCGATTTAATTTTTAGAGGAGTATCTTGTTACATTTATGTGCCACTGAAAGCTGCATCCTGTGTAATTGTATTGTTCAATGTAATTGAACCTCTGTCTACAGTTTTTAGTGATAGATATGAGCGGTAAAAATGTAAATGCAGCTAAAATGAGACATGCGAATGCGATATTGAGTTCCACTGAAAGGTTAAACGGTGACAAGAACAACACGGATTTGCACTCTCTGATTGTAGAAAACAGTTACACACTGTTTATGCCCGTGACCTGCAGCTTCACCGCAATCTATCATTGATAATAGTTTATATTGGCAAATACATAAGATGCTGATGCGGAGGGAAAACAATGCTTCAAACCGCATAGCAAGCTAATTGCAATGTCTAATAAAACGTAAATAAACGTAACGCGTACTAAACTTTGTAAGCCACATCAAAAGAGCATCTTTCATCGTTTTATTGTTGACGGGAGCCTGACATCTATAAATTTACACTGTCCCCTCTTCTGTCCTTACTGAAGTGATACTGAAGGTGATATGGGTTGCTGCCAGAAAGGAGACCACCATTTGTTTTAGCAGTTAAAGGGAGCAGGCAATGTGTTATAGCCTGATTCTGGGGTTTGAGGGGCAGCTGCATGCTCAATGACACGGAAGATGAAGTTGAAGGGGTTAACTTCCTGTACTCTAAAGGTTTACATGGTGCTAATCACTGCTTACCATGCACGTTTGGGCAGTGGATCATTGGGGAGACACCTTTTGGTATCTCGATGCTATGATGCCTGCAAGGATTCTGGCCTGGGATTTGGTTGTTTGCACACTTTGAGCCCATTGAATCAGTTTGAGATAAGTTCCTGATGCTCAAGACAGCTCTCTTGTGTGCGTATACTTCTCTAAAGAGGGTAGGAGATCCCGGTCTGTTTCCTCCTCCCTCCTAGTGCGTTCGGGAGGGTTAAAGCATTTCTTCTCCCTAGATTTGGTTACGTGCTTTCGGTTCCTACCAACATAGCACATTCTGTTCTTCAGCAGGCCTTTTGTCCTTTAGACAACAGACCAGGACAGGCTTAACTTGCTTTGCCCATTTAAGGCACATGATGGTTATGTCCACCGTTCTGTGAAATGGAATAAAACTGATCAATTGCTGGTGTGCGTCATCCAAACAGGGTTCCAACCCAAACTAAGAATAAGCAAGTGGATTGTCGAGGCTATTTCTTTGGCTTAGGTGTGTGACCTTCCTTCTCAACCCTTAAAGAGTTTCTGTATCTTGGGGGATACAGACATTTAACAGGCTGTAGGGGGAGGGGCTATTGGGGGGAGGGGCATTATTTGGTTGCAGTTGATGAGAAACACTGATGGGGTGATGGGTCATGTAATAAGGTCATGTGACTTTTTGCTATAACATTCCAAATATTTGTATCAAACTTCAAAATGGCAGCATACGTGGACAAAGGCACTGGCCATGAGCAAAGTGTTTTTATATTTTTCACGATTATGATATTTTAGAGTGATTTTGTTTTAGAAAGTATTTTTTAAGGGTAGTTTTACATGTTCGTGTTGATATTTTCAAAATAATCTTCTCACAACTTTGATTATCAGGCATTGAATGTTTGTATCCCGGGGGGATACATTGCCCATATAAGGGTATTTGCCAGGGCTGATCACTCACAGATATTCTCATGTTTTGAGGCCTGTTCTCTACAGATATTGAATGGGATAAAGGTTTTAGATGTGCCAGGATGGGCAGATATCCGTCATGTGTCAGAAGTGCAAAGTGAGGCTTTGCCTGGTCACTGGACAAAATGCTCGCAACTGTTTTGTCAGCTTCCATTGCCCATAGAATATATCTGTTGTGGGGCACCACAGCGAAGATGGTAGAGTTAAAAAAACAAAACAGGAAAAAGGTGTTTTAAAAATCGGCACATGAACTGTTTAAAAAGTTATGAAATATTAAATGTAAATCCTACATAGGCAATGCATCTTGGGAGAAAAAGTTCAGTTTTTTCAAATTTTTCTAATGTTGTATGGATAATATAAAAAATTGTAGCTAATTAATTGTTCAATACATTTTTTAAAAGTTGTCATATGAACTATATAAAAAAAAAATATAACCCTAAATGGGCAATGTATCTCGGGAGATACAGAGTGTAACTTAGAAACTATAGGTCATATTTTGAAAAAAAAAATGCATGAACTATGTCATTTTAGTCTAGATACATACAAAAATAGCAGTGAATAATTTTTCCATCAAAATTATTTATGCTTGCCCCTTAAAGGGTTAAGAGCCCATCTAGCAAGTATGGCTGCCTATAACACCGTGTCCTAACCAGACGCAATGCGATAAGACTCGAGCGACAAGCATTTTTTTTTTCTGTCCACACCAGATGAGACAAAATCAATCAAAAAACACAGCCAATCATAACAGCACCAGGGATTAATCTTGACGGCATTCGCAAGAAAATGAATGAGCACATAAGCACATCAAATTCACAAATAGTACCATTTAAACATTATTAAAATACATTCATACTGAGTTACTAAAACAATCTGTCAAACACTTGTTTGTTCACAGTTTGAAAGTCCTAGTTTTTATTTGCACACATTTATCAGGTTCTACAACCTGGATTTAGATTCCATGTCAGGATTTTCTAAGCTTGTGTTCACCATGATTCACACTAGGACAGGCATTTGTTCAGTATGATACAGTGTGTATTGACGTTAGTGTCTACATTCTGATGTTCTCTCGAAAGGGAACGTCTCGGTTATGAATGCAACGCTTTTTTCCCCCTAAGAAGAGAACGAGGTTCTGTCTCCTTCCCTAACTTCCATTATGACTGTGAGCGACATACTTAAGCCAATGGGCTTTATGCACAGCTACACTTCTTCCTGAACTTCAGCCAGCTCCTTTGTTTCCTGTCCGCCATTATTGGACAAACTGATTAATCCAAGTGAGCCTGACCTCAGTAGTCACAACAACAATAATCAGACACACCTGGATTAATCAGATTGTCCAATAATGGCAGACAGGAAACAAAGGCGCTGGCTGAAGTTCAGGAAGTAGTGCAGCTGTGCATAAAGCCAATTCAAATACTCCAGTTTTTTTTATACTCAATCACGCAGGAGCGTTCCCATAGCGTCAACATTCTGAAACAGGAAACTAGGGTTAGGGTCATAACAGAGATGCTTTTTAATATTGAAGAGATTACAGACTGCTGTACATTAATACCTGCTATACAGAGTTTTCCATTTATTTAAAAGTTATTTGATGTAAAATGTGTGCCCATAACTCACCCACACTGTACCAAATTAAATGCCATGATTTGTCTGTTATAAAGACACCTTCACACAAGATTACCTAAAATAACTATTATGTGCATTACATGTATGCCATGTTTATAGGCATATTTCATCCATAGAAATGAATGCGAGTTTTAAGATGTTAAGGACCAATATAGATTTACAGTATATGTATGACCCTTTTGGCTTGTTTGCTGCATACGTGAGGAGAATCACTGCTATACACAATGAGGATTTCAGTCTCGTCATATTCGTTACCTCTTTAAAACTTTTAAATGCATAACCTTTTATAATTCTCTATACACATACGCCCTCAGATAAAGATATGATAATCAGGCCAGGATAATATATTTCCATAAAGCCATGTTAGATAGCACACACACACAGACAGATACACGCGGTAATTATCATGTCAATGGGAAAGCATTGTTTTAATAGCTACTGGTGAAATGGGTCGAATAAAAAAGGGCAGCTTTCTTCCCAGAATCTCTCCCTGGATATTAATTATTCCTGAATTTCAATTCAGTTCCCACATTTAACGAATAGCAGCTCTTTCTGAGGTACTCAGCAATTTGTGTCCATTAGGATAGCCCTTCTGTTTTCATCCCATTCATAGGTTTCTCTGTTTATCGCTCTGATTTATCAGACCTCTGCGCCCCACTTGTTTTATGTTTCACTCTTTTTTTCCACGCCAATATTGCTCTATTTCCCTCTGACTTTATCTCCTATCCTATTCTTTTTACCTCTGGTGGGATTTTCAGTGGAGTGTATTTGCATCTTAATAAGGGTTGAATGTTCAGTAGCTCCATTGTTTAAGTGGTTAAAACAAGATGTTTGTAATTATTCTACCATTAACATTCATAGGACACTTTGCCCTTAGCAGCTTCCTTTTAGTAAGTGTACCCATTCAAGACTCTCGAGTCTTCTCTTTCGTGTTTGTCTATCATATATTCTTCTAATATCTCTAAGCCATAGGCTGTCCTTCATGTACACCCTGAGAGCTTTATTTGCTTTCTCATTTCTTTTTTTTCTTCTCCTTTTCCTTACACCTGACAATTTGTGTCCATTTATGAATACAGTGTTTGTCAAGGATGTATTGATGAGTTTGGGAGACCCTTTGTTCTCAATGCTGGTTTGTCTTTGCTGTTTGTTTTGTTTTTGTGTATGTGAATAAGCAGCCCATTCTCACCCCCAAGGCGTCACCTAACTGACGCCTTGGGAAGCATTTGGACATGCTTCAATATCTGACGCTTTAGGCGCCTTTTAGCGTCAGTTAGATGACGCCCTAGGATCGCGTCATGTAAGTGACGCTAAAGGGCGCCTAAAACGTCAAATTGAAGCATGGTCAAAGGTGACGCCTTGGGGTGAGAATGCGTTGGAATAAGAGATTTCAACGCATTCTCACCCCAAGGCGTCACCTTTGACCATGCTTCAATATTTGACGTTTTAGGCGCCCTTTAGCGTCACTTACATGACGCGATCCTACGGCGTCATCTAACTGACGCTAAAGGAAAGCGTCAGTTAGAGGACGCGGTTAGGTTTAGGTGTGGGGTGGGGGTAGGGTACACGCGATCCTAGGGCGTCATCTAACTGACGCTAAAGGGTGCCTAAAGCGTCAGATATTGAAGCATGTCCAAATGCTTCCCAAGGCGTTAGTTAAGTGACGCCTTGGGGGTGAGAATGGGCTGGAGATTTAAGGAGGTGAGTGGAATAGCATGCTGATGTCGAACGCACACTGGCAAATCTGGTAATTGGTGCATTGTTTTTTTTTTTTTCACTTTCTGCTTCAGTGTTTGTATATAAGGAATAATTGAGTCTAGATTGTTAAATTATTGAAATTTAGGTGGTAGTAAAGCCTATAGCCTTTTATTCATCCTTCAAAAAAACATATCAACTTTTTACTTCAAAAGTTATTTAAGCCTCTATTGTTAATTTGAAAGAATATTTTTAAGGATGTTTGGGTCATTTCTGTGCAGTTCCTAGAGGGTGAGAGAAAGAACATGAACATGTATGATATGTCATGCGTCTGACGTGGCTTCATTTCTCATTTAGCATTGCTATTCTTAGTAAAGTAACTTTTTTAATATCAGCACTTTTATTTTTCATACTGCATTTTATGTTATGTTTAGGTAATTTTGTCAGTGCAGATGGAATAGATCAAATAGATTAAAAGCACTCTTGTACTTCTACAGCCCTCAGTATACAGCTCTGCAGCTTTGCTAATACTGTAATATATATGGCTGCCATTGTGAGTGGACCACTATGCTTTGCCCTGTTGTGGACTTAAAGGGCACCTATTATGGAAAATTCACTTTTACTATACATGGTGTTTGAACATAAATGTGTGTTGGCAGTGTGTGAGCAAAACCACACTAGAATGATAAAAAATCCACCCAGTGGTTTTATTGCAATCTCAATAAATCATATGCACTGTCTCAGAACGAGCTGTTCTAAGATTCAGTGCTTTGTGGTGTAGAATTGAGCAAGGGGTTTGATTGACAGTGTGGTTGTGGCCTAGTAGTGTTTACTTGTCCTTAATAATCTTTTAACTTAATGTGCAGGGCAGGGGTTTATGAATGGTCATTAGTGGCATGCAGTTGTTATAAGAAAACATATATTGCTAATATTAGACATAATTAGTTGTTTGCTCTAATGGCAGAGCTGAGATTTGTAAGTAAAAGCCAACTATTTTTTTGTAAAATAGAAATGGCCCTTTTCCTTATTAACTTGGGGAGTGACCAAAAACAGGCATCAATGGCATTTTATGCCCATTGCCGTCATTGTTTTATAGTTAAATTCAGCACATCTGTGATTTTTTTATCATTTTTTTCTTTATGATAAGCTTTAGGGGCAACTGGGACCGCAGTCAGAAAACGACATCATCCACATGAGTAGGCTGACCTTTGAGGTCTGGCCTCATGTAGAGCTGCATGATTTACATAGTCATAATACATCTTATGTCATTTTATGCCCCCCCCCGTGGTTTATAGATGGCATGTCTAACACATTTCTCTGAAATCTCAGTCCCAGATCTCTCTACCTCCATAATCATAATGTAATGAATAATATATGTTTGGTGACATTAAAAATAACCATATTCTATTAGTGTTCCCCAATTACACCACAGCATGCCTTGAATTTGCACACAGTGATTAATAATGCAATTAATGTAATTAACTAACCAATAACTGACATAATTGAGTAATTATTAAAGCGTATTCGTAGTCCCTGATTTATATCCCACTAAAATGTCTGTGTTCCAAGTGTTTGCTGTAAAGCTGAAGTTTTTATTTTATTCTATTTTGATTGAGAAATTTTCTCCTGTTCTGAAACTATACGCCTTTGTAAGTTCATTTCCATTAGTTTTATTTGATCTATGTAATTTAATTCTTTTTGTTTTGGCTAGCTGTGCATAAATTGCAGTCCTCAGCTTTAACTTGCAGTATATTTAAATTAAGAAATTACCATTCTGTGTCGCTCAGTAGAATTTCCCTGAAGCTTTCGTCCATTCATTGAAGCATAGGAATAGCATATTCATTAGTGTGAGCCTTATTGGCTAAACAGGCGGAAGGAGCCGTCTCCTCTGAATCAATGGTGAATGTGA